>NW_006924569.1:0-875 GCF_000298275.1 Orycteropus afer afer
AGCTGGCACTGTAATTGTGTTTTCAGTAGGCCATTCCATTGTTCTATCAAGCCAGCTGCTTCAGGATGATGGGGAACATGGTAAGACCAGTGAATGCTGCACTTAATTTGCTGTGAAGTGAGTCCCTTGATCTGAAGCAATGCTGTGTGGGATACCATGAAAGTGGATAAGGCGTTCTGTAAGTTCATGGATGGTAGTTTTGGTAGAAGTATTGCATCCAGGGAAGTCCAATCCATATCCAGAATAAGTGTCTATTCTAGTAAGAACAAAACGCTGTACTTTCCATGATGGAAATGGTCCAATGTAAACAACTTGCCACCAGGTTGCTGGCAGATCACCCTGAGGAATGGTTCCATATTGCGGACTCAGTGTTGGTCTCTGGTGCTGGCAGATTGGACATTCAGCAGTAGTAGTACCCAAAACTGTCTTGGAAAGTGGGAGTCCATGTTGCTGAGCCCATACATAACCTCCATCCCTGCCACCATGGCCACTTTTTTCATGAGCCCATTGAGCAATGACAGGAGTAGCTGGGTACAAATGATGGCTGCTTTCCACTGAACATGTCATCCTATCCACCTGATTGTTAAAGAACTCCTCTGCAGAGGTCACCTTTTGGTGGGCATTCACATGAGACACAAATATCTTTACTCGTTAGGCCCATTCAGAGA
Source organism: Orycteropus afer afer (assembly GCF_000298275.1). Classification (NCBI taxonomy): domain Eukaryota; kingdom Metazoa; phylum Chordata; class Mammalia; order Tubulidentata; family Orycteropodidae; genus Orycteropus; species Orycteropus afer. Next base: position 669 of record NW_006924569.1, read on the forward strand.
GATCTAACCACATACCTCTTCCCCATACATCCTTGTCACCAATTTTCCAATCATACCCCTTCCAAGTCCCAGACTATCTGGTCAAGTCATTATCTATACCCTATGAATCCATATGTAATCGCATATCTGGCCATTTCTTTTATTTCTTTTTCTTTTTTTATTATTGCGATTTCAGTGAAAATTTACAGAGCAAATTCACTTTCCATA
>NW_006924569.1:3262-3755 GCF_000298275.1 Orycteropus afer afer
ATCAGAGAGTTCCAATGCTGCTTCTTCCTCAGGGGTGTGTTCTGGGTCTATATCCTGTTCCCTTGTTTCTACCACTTGTCCTGCTTCTTTGTGTGGACTGTGATGGTCTGTTGTCTCCAAGGCATCATGGCGTTGTTGTATTTATATCTCTGTTAACTCTTTATGAAGAGCAGCTAAGGGTGATTCAGGCTCTTTTTGGTGGTTTTTTATCGTTGGCCCATTGGTGGAGAAGGAGGTAGTGGCTGTCGCTCAGTAGTGAAATTGCAGGAGGTGTGTGTGTAGTTGTGTCTTATGTGGACTGTTGTTGTCTCGCACTCAATCAGACACAAATTACAATAGAATAACCTTCAAAACACTTGTCAGTCTTGCAGGTCCTGAGTGGCCTTGGGGTTTCTGGAAAGCAGAATGTGTTTTAAGCCCCAGAAATCTGTGAGAGAGCTGTCTCTTTAAATATCCAAAATAGTCAAGCCGCTTTTTAAACCTTCAAAATGGC
>NW_006924569.1:3863-6181 GCF_000298275.1 Orycteropus afer afer
CCACTCGGGAATCTGCAAGCTGTCTGTGCTTTCAGGAATGCTCACCACCACTGCCAGACCACAGCTCCATATGTCTCCTTTTTTTGGTATTTTCACACAAATTCTTCTGCTAGTTGGGGTTTAGTCCACTTCTATATCCTTCCCTTCAAGGCTCAGTGGTCCAGGATTATCTTCTGTGTGTGTGTTAATTGGTTTCCCTTTTCTTTGTTGAAGAGGGTCTGTGCAGTCTTTCTGCCTAGTCCGCCATCTTGCCAGAACTCCATCTGGCCATTTCTTATTCCATGCAAAGTGAACAGCCACATGCATGGCTTGAAGTTCCACACATTGGGAGGATTTCCCTTCACCACTGTCCTTCAAGGAAATTCCAGAAAGGGGCTGTAGTGCTACTGCTTTCCACTTTCGAGTGGTGCCTGCATATTGCACAGAACCATCTGTAAACAGGCATGAGTTTTCTCTTCCTCGATCAACTGATCATAAGGAAATCCCCATGAGGCCATAGGTGCAGACTGGGAGAGGGAAGGTAATGTCACTGGAGTGGAGACCATAGGCATTTGGGCCACTTCCTTGTGCAACTTACTTGTGCCTTCAGGTCCTACTCGAGCCTGATCTCTGATATATCACTTCCATTTAATGATGGCATGCTGCTGTGCACGTCCAACCTTATGACTCTGTGGGTCAGAAACACCCAGCTCATGATGGGCATCTCAGGCCTCATGGTAACTTGGTGGCCCATGGTTAGGCTTTCAGTCTCTATTAAAGCCCAGTAACAAGCCAAAAGCTGTTTCTCAAAAGGAGTTGTCTGCAGAGGATGGCATGGCTTTGCTCCAAAATCCCAAGGGTCTGCATTGTGATTCACCAAAAGGGACCTGCCAAAGACTCCAAACAGCATCTCTATCTACAACAGACACTTCAAGCACCGTTGGACCAGCCAGATCATATGACCCAAGTGGCAGAGCAGCTTGCATGGCAGCCTGAACCTGTTGCAGAGCCTTCCGTTGTTCTGGACCCCATTCAAAACTAGCAGCTCTCTGAGTCACTTGATAATTAGGCCACAGCAACACACCTAAATGAGGAATATGTTGCCTCCAAAATCCAAAGAGGCCCACCAGACATTGTGCCTTCTTTTTAGTTGTGGGGAAAGCCAGATACAATAACTTATCCTTCACTTTAGTAGGAATATCTCGACATGCCCCACACCATTGGACCCCTAGAGATTTCACTGAGGTGGAAGGTGCCTGAATTTTTGTTGGATTAATTTTCCCAACCTCTAGCACAAATGTCTCATCAATAAATCTAGAGTCATTGATATTTCTTCCTTACTAGGTCTAATCACCATAATGTCATCAATATAATGGACCAGTGTGATGTCTTGTGGAAGGGAGAGTCAATCAAGATGCCTATGAACTAAATTATAACATAATGCTGGGGAGTTGATATACCCACTGTAGGAAGCACTGTACAAGTATACTGTTGGCCTTTCCAGTTGAAGGCAAACTGCTTCTGATAGTCCTTTTAAACTGGTATCGAGAAAAAGGCATTGGCCAGATCAATAGCTGCATACCAACTACCAGGAGATGTACTGATTTGCTCAAGCAATGAAACCACATCAGGAACAGCAGGTGCAATTGGAGTCACCACCTGATTAAGTTTATGATAATCTACTGTCATTCTCCAAGATCCATTTGCTTTTTGTACAGGCCAAATAGGTGAATTAAATGGGGATATGGTAGAAATTAACACCCCTGCATCCTTCAAGTCCTTGATGGTGGCAGTAATACTGCAACTCTTCAAGGCATGTGGTATTGCCATTGGTTTACTATTCTTGTAGGTAGAGGCAGTTCTAATGGCTTCCACTTGGCTTTTCCTACCACAATAGCCCTTACTCCACATGTCAGGGACCCAATGTGGGAATTCTGCCAATTGCTCAATGTATCCATTCCAATTATGCATTCTGGAACTGGGGAAAACACTACAGGATGGGTTTGGAGACACACTGTGAGGTGCACTTTAGCTAAGACTCCATCAATAACTTGACCTCCATATCCTCCCATGCTGACTAGTTGGCCACAATGATGCTGTGGGTCTCCTGGTCAGTTCAGAGCCAGTGTCCAGTAATCCCCAAAGAGTCTGATTATTTCCTTTTCCCCAATGAACAGTCACTCTTGTAAAAGGCCTCAGATCCCCACCACTTTTTTTAAAAAATTGTGATTTGGGTGAAGATTTACAGAGTAAATTCACTTTCCATACAGCAGTTCACATATACTTTGTCTCATGTCATTGACCACAGTTTACCACAATGCAACAGCTCCCCCTCAAAC
>NW_006924569.1:8286-9298 GCF_000298275.1 Orycteropus afer afer
ACCGTCTTTTACATTAAACCAAGGCAGGTCTGGTACTTCAACTTGACTTAAGGTAGGCCACTGCATAATCCATGCTTCAGTAAGCGAACCAAATAAACAGTTAGATCTTTTCCTAACCTCTCGAGCTGAAATATTGAATGAAGAATCCATATTTGGTGGACCTAAATCAATAAACTCAGATTGATCCAATGTTACATTCCTTGTACCATTATCCCACACCCTCAGTAGCCGTTCCCATACAGATTCTCCAGGTTTCTGTCTGTATATGTTAGCAAAATCAAGTAGGTCTTTTCGGGTATAGCGTACCACCTCCCTAGTCACATTTGGTACGTCACCTTTTGAGGATCGCTTGGACTTAACTTTAGTTATAGGTCTAGCAGCAACAATGGGTGGTTGGGGCAGTTCCTGAGAACATTCAGCAATGTCTTCCATGGCCTCTTTGGCAATGACCCAGCAGGAACAGTTGGGTTAATCCCATCAAACTGAGGTGGAGGGTATAATGGTTTTACATTAACTCCTTCAGATGGTAGGGATTCAACAGAGTTTATATGCTCCATATCCTGATCTTCCTGACTATCTGCTCATATGTCCCCATTCCAGATTTAAGGATCACATTTTTTCCCAATCAATGTCCTCACTTTAAATTCAGACCATTCTGGGCTGGTAATTTAATTGGCGTTATAATTCAGCCACCCTTACAATAAGACTCCGGCTTTGGTGTTCGGCAATATCAGCTCTGTTACTAGAAAAAAATAAGGCTTTCTTTCAGAGTACAACTGGAAACATTGAGGTCTTTTATGCGGTGGTTAAGCTGTGACTCAGCAGCCAGCCCTGAGCTCATCTCACTCATTCACGACTTTGTCTAGTGTAAGTAGGACCAACCAACCACCTTCCTTATACTCCTCATGCTGACAAAGTTGCAGAAAAGTATCAAATATGCAATCACCCAGAGCCTCACTTCTCAAAAGTACTTGATCTATTGGTGGTGCTATTTTGCATATTAATGTTGCCA
>NW_006924569.1:10178-10856 GCF_000298275.1 Orycteropus afer afer
AACTGTGGTCCAGCCAAGTTGACACACAGCTCCAACTATCACACCTCCCCTCCCCTCCCACCCCTGGTAACCAACAAAGAAAGTTTCTTTCATAAATAAACATTTCCTTGATTTTCACAATAATGAACTAATGCAATATTTGTCCTTCTGTGATTGACTTATTTCGCTCAGCATGATGTCCTTCAAGTTCATCCACGTTATGCAGTGTTTATTATTATTATTATTATTACTATTGTGATTTGGGTGGAAGTTTACGGAGCAAAAGTTTTTTTTTTAACTTTCACTGTTGTGTAAACATACACAACAAGACATTCCCCAACATAACAACTTAGAGCAAATTCATTTTCCATACAACAGTTCACACACATCTTGTTTCATGACATTGATTATGGGGATTCCGTGATGTAACACTCTCTTCCCACTTCCCCCCTGTGGGTACCTTTTCCCTATGTCTTTCTTTCCTATGAATTCCTGCTCTTTGACCTATCTCCCTGTGCAAATACTGCCCTTCTGATATCCCATGGTTGATTGTTCTCTTCCCCATTTAAAGGATTTTGGCCCTTTGTCAAAGATCAGCTGACCATAGGTCAATGATGTATTTCTGGGTTCTCAATTCTATTCAGTTGGACTATGTATCTGTCATTAAACCAATACCATGCAGTTTTGACTACTGTGGCT
>NW_006924569.1:11352-12701 GCF_000298275.1 Orycteropus afer afer
CAGCAAATAGGGATAGTTTGACTTCTTCCTTACCTATTTGTATGCCTTTGATTTACCCTTCTTGCCTTATTGCCCTGGCTAAGACTTCCAGTACAATGTTGAATAGAAGTAGTGATAGAGGGCATCCTTGTGTGCTTTCTGTTCAGAAGGGGAATGTTTTCAGTCTCTCTCCATTGAGAATAGTGTTGGCTGTTGGTTTTATTATTATTATTATTATGATGATGATGATGATGATGATGATGATTTGGGTGAAGATTTACAGAGCAAATTCGCTTTCCATACAGCAGTTCACAGATACTTTGTCTTATGTCATTAACCACAGTTTACCACAATGTAACAGCTCCCCTCCCACTTCCTCCCCATAGTTACCTCTTCCCAATGTCCATCCCTCCATACATTCCTGCCCCCTGATCTGTCTCCCTGTGCATAAGCAGCTCTCCTTTCTCCCATAATTGTTCTCTCCAAAGAGTGTATCTACTTGAGGTAAATGTTCAACTCATATGCCTGTCTTTTCTTTGGCTGAAAACCACAGGTGTGGGTTCAATTTCAGACCTGAAGGGCAGCTAGGGGCCATAGTCTCAGTGGTTCTACCAGGCTCTATTAGACCAGCAAACCTGGTCCCGATCTTTTTTTTTTTTTCTCCAAATGATTTTGAGTTTTGTTCCACATTCTTCTCCCTCTCTGTCAAGGATCTCCTACATAGATCCCCTTCCAAGTGGATGACAGTGGTAGCCGGGCACCATCTAGTTCTTCTGCTCTCATAGTAGTATAGGCTGCAGATCAGATGGTGTAACAGTCACTAGGACTAATTGTTTCCATTAATTTTGTTTTTCTTCATTCTTCCTTGTTCTGGATGAGGAGAGACCCATTGTTGCATCTCGATTGCATCTTGCTAGCTTTTAAGATCCCAGTTGCTGCACACCAAAGTAGGAGGTGGAACAACGTTTTGTACATTATGTTATGCCATTTGAGCTTGATGTCCCCTGCGACTATGGTCCCAAGCCCGCAGGTTCAACTACTTGGTCCCTCTGGGTAGCTGGCTGTGACCAAGCGGTGACCACAGCTTTGCCCCTTGTCAGCTCTACTATACACCTGGGAATTCTGGTCATTCAGATAAACATATAGGACCATTGTCTGCCAACCCTATACATGTTCTTGGATACACTCCCCATTTCATAGACATACCTAACCATTTATCCTGTCCACCCATCTATCCATCCATATACCCATGTTTGCCTTCACTGACAACTCAGTACTGTATATGTGAAAGGGTTCATCTTTGTTGTCTGTACCTCCCATGTACGTCTCTGTGTCTTTCTCATCCTCAGTGGTGCCATATTGGTCACTCA
>NW_006924570.1:0-500 GCF_000298275.1 Orycteropus afer afer
CCAAAAATTCATGGATACAATCAGTCCTAGCAACTGGTACACCATCCAATCTGCAGCCTATACAACTATGAGACCAGAAGAACTAGATGGTGCCCGGCTACCAATGTTAACCACTTGGGAGGGGATCTATGTAGGAGATCCTGGATAGAGAGGGAGAACAGTGTGGACAAAACCCAAAATCATTTGGAGGAAAAAAAAGGTGGGGGCCAGGATTGCTGGTCTGATAGAGCCTGGTGCAACCACTGAGACTATGGCTCATAGCTGCCCTTCAGGTCTAGAATTGAAGCAACACCTATGGCTTCCAGCCAAACAAAAGACAGGCATATGAGTTGAACATTTACCTGAGGTAGATATACTCCTTGGAGAGACCAATCATGGGAGAAAGAAGGAATGCTTATGCACCAAGAGACAGCTCAGGGGGCAGGAGGGCATGGTGGGATGGACACAGAGAAGAGGTAATTATTGGGAGGAAGTGGGAGGGGAGCTGTTACATTGTGGTA
>NW_006924570.1:2215-3490 GCF_000298275.1 Orycteropus afer afer
ATTAAATGGGGAAGAGAATGTTTGTTAAATAAATGGTGCTGGCAAAACTGGAGATCTGTTTGCAGAAAAATGAAACAAGATCTCTACCTCACACCATACACAAAAACTACCTCCAGATGGATCAAAGACTTAAATGTGAAACCTAAAACTATAGAGTTCCTCAAGGAAAAACTAGGGGCAAATTTAGGGACCCTAAAATATGGCATAAATAGACTATCAAGCATAACTCAAAATGCACAAACAGCAGAAGATAAACTAGATGTTTGGGGCCTTGTAAAAATTAAATTTTTATGTGCTTCCAAAGACTTCTCCAAAAGAGTCAAAAGAGAACCTACAGATCAGGAAAAATATTTGGCAATGACAAGGGACTTATCTTTAGAATTTATAGAAAACTCCAACACCTCAATAACAAAAAGACAAACAATCCCATTAAAAAATGGGCAGAAGACATGAATAGATACTTCACCAAGGACGATATTCAAGCAGCCAACAAATATATGAAGAAATGCTTACCATCATTAGCTATTAGAGAGATGCAAATCAAAACAACGAGATACCATAGTGCTCCAGCACTAGTAGCAAAGTTCAACAAGGGAGAAAATAACAAATGCTAGCAATGATGTGGAGAGATTGGGACTTTATACACTAATGGTGGGACTGTAAAATGGTACAACCACTGTGGAAAGCTGTATGGTGATTCCTTCAAAAGTTAGAATTAGAAATACCATTTGATCTTGCCATTCCATTACTAGGTATATATCCTAAAGAACAGCCACTCTTCAGAAGGAAGGTTGGTCAATCTACTTCTGTAGTGATACTGCCTCGGCAACCCAAGGAGGGGTTGCTTTGATTCGGGGCCAACTTGACAGCACACAACAACAACAACAAACCTAAAGATGTGAGAGCCATGACAAAAACAGACATATGCACACTCATGCTCATCGCAGCACCATTTACAATAGCCAAAAGATGGAAACAACCTAGGAATGGATAACCAGACTATGGTACATACACACAATGGAATACTATACAATGCTGAAGAATAATGTAGAATCTGCAAAATGCCGCATCATGTGGATGAACTTGGAGGACATTATGCTGAGTGAAATAAGTCAATCACAAAAGGACAAATATTCTAATAGTCCTTTATTGTAAAAGTCAAGGAAAGGTTTACCTATGGAAGGAAATTTTCTTTGTTGGTTATCAGGGGTGGGAGGGCAGGGGAGGGAACACTGTTAGATAGGTAGAGGTAAGTATTGATTTGGGTGAAGAGAA
>NW_006924570.1:8875-11265 GCF_000298275.1 Orycteropus afer afer
ATCTTCTGTGTCTGTGTTAATTGGTTTCCCTTTTCTTTGTTGAAGAGGGTCTGTGCAATCCTTCTGCCTAGTCCGCCATCTTGCCCCGCCTTCTTACACACCTTTTTGACCAGGTGAATTTGATGGTCCTCAGCACAGCAAACCCTGATTTAAATATAACAAAGAGCATAATTCTCAATATCAACTATGTAATAATTGTCACCCCATAATAATAATTCCTTTTTAAGTTAGCAAAACATACTTCAAAATATTAAAACACACAACTTTTTGTGGGTGTTAAGCTAAAATGGGAAACAATTAAGCAATTCTCTACACAAATTTAAGTGCACATAACTTTGGATCCAGGAGCTCTGGTAGCTTACTGCCTAAGGCACTTGACTGCTAACCAGAAGGTTGGTGGTTCAAACCCACCAGCCACTCCTCAGAAGGAAATGGGGCAATCTACTTCTGTAGTGATACTGCCTCAGAAACCCAAGGAGGGATCGCTATGAGTCGGGTCCCACTTGACGACACATAACAACAACCACCACCTTGGATCCACTTCTAAGAATTTATCTTGCAGATGTATTTTCAGAAGCACACTATATGTACAAGTCACCTTAGCACTGTTTGAAATAGTGAATATTTGGAAATAACTGATAAAATAAATTATGATACATCAAACCAAATACCATGCAGACCGTAAAAAAAAAAAAAAAAAACGTTCGTTGTGTGCTGTGGAGTCACTTCCAACTCATAGCGATCCCATGTGCGACCCCATGTGACAGAGTAGAACTACCCCACAGTTTACATAGATGTAGGCTTGATGCTCTGGTAGCATAGTGGCTAAGACACTTGCCTGCTAACCAGATGGCTGGCGGTTCAAACCCACCAGCCACTCCTCAGAAGGAAGGTTGGGCAATCCTACTTCCGTAGTGATACTGCCTCGGAAACCCAAGGAGGGGTCACTATGAGTCGGGTTTGACTGGACGGCACATAACAACAACAACAACAGGCTTGATGGATGCAGATTGCCAGGTCTTTCTCCCTCAAAGCCCCTGGCTGGGTTTGAATTGCCAAGTTTTCATTAACCATTGCACTACCAGGGCTCCTTTTGTAAAAAAGAATAAAGTCATTTTATGTAATGATACATGGTATTTTTTATTTTATTATTTTTTATTTTATGTACTGATACATGGTATTTTCAGTCTGCTCTTATGAATGTGAGAGCTGCACACTGAGTAAGGAAGACCAAAAAAGAGTTGATGCTTTTGAGTTGTGGTGTTAGAGAAGAATGCTAAGAGTACCATGGTTTGCTAAAAGGACTAACAAATCTGTCCTGGAAGCAGTACCACCAGAATGCTCCTTGGAAGCAAGAATGGACAGACTTTGTCTCACCTAGTTTGGTCATGTTGTCAGAAAGAACCATTCCCTGAAGAAGGATTCATGCTTGGTAAAATGGAGGGTCAATGAAGAAGGGGAAGGCCCTCAAGAAGATGGATTGACACAGTGGCTGCAATGATGGGCTCAGGTATGGCAAGGATCATGAGGCTGGCACAGGCCCAGGTAGTGCTCTGTTTTGCTGTGCATAGGGTTGCTATGAGTCAGAGACGACTCAACAGCACCTAACAAAAACAACATGTACTTATATTAAAAGATGTCTATGATATTTACAGGGAGCTCTGGTAGCATAGTGCCTAAGGCACTTGACTGCTAACCAGAACGCTGGTGGTTCACACCCATCAGCCACCCCTCGGAAGGAAGGTTGGGCAATCTACTTCCATAGTGATACTGCCTTGGAAACCCAAGGAGGGGTAGCTATGAGTCAGGTCCAACTCCAGGGCAAATAACAACAACAACAACATGATATTTACAAGGGAAGAGGAAAGTTGCAGAAGAGTATGTAGATCCTATTTGTATGTGGAAAAATACCTACATATATTTTCACATGCATAGAAAGTTTCAAAAACTGTTAATACTGGTTACTACTGGAGAATAGAACTTGGGAGATTTCCAGGGGTATGAAAAAGATCTCACACTTTTCTTTTTAAATGTTTTTGTACTGTATTGCTTTTCTTACTAGCTGCAACACACAAATTTACACTGTAAATTACAAAACTAAAAAAAAACTTCCTGCCATCCTGTCGGACCCAACTCACAGCGACCCCTTCTTGGGTTTCTGAGGTGGTACCACTACAGAAGTAGATTGCCCAGCCTTCCTTCGGAGGACTGGCTGGTGGGATTGAATCACCAGCCTTCTGATTAGCAGTCAAATCCCTTAGGCAGTACACCACCAGTTGTTGTTGTTAAGGGCCGTCGAGTCGTTTCCGACTCATAGCGACCCCATGCACAGCAGAACGAAACACTGCCCGATCCCGCGCCAGCCCCACAATCCATACTATACTCGAGCC
>NW_006924571.1:0-1043 GCF_000298275.1 Orycteropus afer afer
GTCTAATTGCCGCTTGGCATACTGAATTGGCGTTCTCATAAGCCAACTGTTTCACATAATCTACACCGGCTTCAATATTGCCAAAAATCTTGCTGGCGGTAGCCATCAGGCGGTGTACGAAGTCAGCAAAAGGCTCGTCTGGTCCTTGTCTAACAGCAGTAAGGGAAGATCCAAAATCACCCTTAACAGGAATTTTTCTCCAAGCCTTAGTCCCAGCCATCTGTATCTGAGCGAACAGCTCTGGCTCATATTGGATCTGTAACTCATGGTCTGCATATCTGCCCTCCCCCATTAGCATATCTGCATCCCAAGTATTACCGGCTTGGGCATTCTTACAAGCCGTTTCTTTACAATTTTCTATAAACTGAGATTTCCATAATAGGTAATCTCCCCCAGATAAAGCTGTGCAGGCCAAAGAATGCCAATCAGAAGGAGTGAGCCAGCTATCAGACACCAATTCCACAATGGCCAAAGTATATGGGGCAGTGGCTCCATATTGCGCCACCGCAGCTTTTAGTTCCTTTATAACTTTAAACTCATGTTTTTTATGGTGTCTCCAAGTCTGTCCTTGATTATCTATAGTCTTGGTGACAGGGAAGGCCTCTATTTCATCTGGAATTAAGGGTATTGGTCATTTAGTTAATGCATCCTTTAAAAAAGGAGGGGAGTTAATGGTTGATCCAGGTCCGTTAACAATTTTACTCATTTTAAGTTTTTGAAGATGGTCAATTAATTCCTGATGCTCTTCTTCTAATTTTATCTGTTCCTTTAATTGAGTAATTTTATTCTGCAATTCCTTCCTGGAGTCTATGGCCTTCAAGGCCAAAGTCGGGGCCGAGGGTGAATATGGAGGAGGTCTCTTCCCAACTGGTGACCAATCGGGATTGTGATATCTAGCAGCTTCCTTCTCCAAATCATTCCAATCTAGACTAGACAAGTCACCATCGGTATACATCATTGTGATTTGGGGATAGAGTTTATTCTTGGTTTTATGCTTAGGCTCACTGTCCTTGTGGGAGAAATGACAAATAGGTTCTTTCTCT
>NW_006924571.1:2000-5299 GCF_000298275.1 Orycteropus afer afer
CACTTCTATACAGAAGTGAAGGCTCAAGACAGGTCTCGAAACTCAAACTTAGGTCTGAAGATGTCCAACAGGCCCAAAACAAAGAAGGGAAGTATTGTGACCTTGTTAAGATGAATAGAATGTCGTGGTGCGGCTCTCCACAATCACGGGCTGCCAGAAGAACAAAGAAATCTGTCTTGGATGAAGTACAACCAGAACGCAAGTATGGGGAGAGTTGGAAGCAAGTATGGGGAAAGTTCACTTTGGTTTATGTTGCCAGGGGAGACCAGCCCCAGGAAAGAATATCAAGCTAGGTACAGTAGAGGCTCAGTGAAAAAAGATGAATACCCTCAGTGGGACTGATTGACACAGTGGCTGCAAAAATGGGCTCAAGCATAGCAATGATTGAGGACAGCACAGGACTGGGCAATGTCTTGGTTGGTTGTACATGATGAGATGTACATGGGAGCTCTGGTGGCACAGTGCCTAAGGCTAACTTCTGACTGCTAACCAGAAGGTTGGCAGTTCAAACCCACCAGCCACTCCACGGAAGCAAGAGCAGGCAATCTATTTCTGTAAAGATTTACTGCTCTGGAAACCCAAAAAGGGTCGGTATGAAGTGGAATCGACCCTGTGGCAGTGAGTTTTTTTTTTTTTTTTTTTTCTGGTACATGAGGTTTCTTTGAGTTGAAACACACTGGAGGACACCTAACAACAACAAAATTGTATTGGGAAAATCTGCTGCAAATAACCTCTTTAAAATGCTAAAGAGCAATGATTTCACTTTGAAGACTGAAGAGCACCTGCCCAAGCCTGTGTCTTTTCAATAACCACATATGCATATGAAATGCATAAGGAATGCAATGCAATAAATAAGGAAGACTGAAGAAAAATTGATGCATTTGAATTATGGTGTTGACAAAGAATGTTGAATGTACTATGGACTGCCAGAAGAACAAACACATCTGTTTTGGGAGAAATACACTATCAGACTTTGTGAAAAATCAGCCTGCAAGTTGTTGTTGTTGTTATGTGCCATCAAGTCAGTCTGACTCATAATGACCCCTGTGTGGGTTTCTGAGGTGGTATCACTACAGAAGTTGATGGCCCAACCTTCCTTCCAAGGAGTGGCTGGTGGGTTTGAACCACCAACCTTCTGGTTAGCAGTCAAGTGCCTTAGCCACTACTCTACCAGAGCTCCTTTAGAAATACATAGATATGATAAAGCCATTTTAACCCATTGTCTTTGTTGTTGTTATGTGCCATCGACTCAGACCTGACTCATAGCGACCCCTCCTTGGGTTTCTGAGGCAGTATCACTACAGAAGTAAATTGCCCAACATTCCTTCCGAGGAGTGGCTGGTGGGTTTTAACCACCAACCTTCTGGTTAGCAGTCAAGTGCCTTAGGCACTACGCTACCAGAGCTCCTATTTTAACCCATAGTACTTTCTATTTGGGCTTGTCAATCATATTTGAGTATGAGATTTTTATAGGTGTTAAAATATGTAACTTGCTTTAAATCTTATATTCAGATACAGAAAATCCCTTATATTATGGTTCCACATTAGTACCCTCTTCTCTTGTTTCCTCCTAACTAAAGCCACCACATCCTTGTACCATTTGCTATTTATAGAATTTATCTATCAAAAATCATCCCTGCCTGATTTTTGTAATATTCATAGTAAACAAAAATAGACTTTGTTTTTATGATCCCAAAGCAAGCAATCTTCAAGCAAAAACACTAATTATATGAAGGCAAATGACCAGATGTTCTCTCTTTATCTTAGGGACAAATCTATCCAGGATAAGGAGATTTAATTTAACTTGAGGGATTTAGGAAAGAACACTTTAGAAAGAAGTCAAGCAATCAACCTGTCATAGTTTTTTTACCAGAAATAGCTAGAGTGAATCCAATCATAAGAGGAAGACAGCAGGCAACTATATTTTGATAATCCTCTTTTAAAGGAGGTCCTAGGGATGATATTAAATAGTAGAAAAAAGACAAGAGTGTGATTCTGAACAAAATCATGTTGTAAACTACTAAATATAGTTTAAAATCCATTCCATTCATTCAACCTTTGTTAAATCAGGTACTTATTGAGTTGAAATATGGTTAAATATATGTTAGGAAAATAAATAGGGAGGGCATAGATTTTCCTCAAGATTTCTTATGACACAGAAAGGAAATGGTTGTCCATTAGCCACAAAGGAAAAATTCACTAACCTGACTACCATTTCTTAAAACTGTGGTATTGGAAATAATTCACATTCTAAAGCCATGTATGTATTTGTATTATGTATTACACAAAAGGTTATATAATTCATAAGGGCATAAAATATGCAATTAACTAAATTGGAGAATGGCTAAAGGATATATAAAAATATTTTGAACTCACTCTGAATAAATGAAATACAAACAAAAAAGTAAAAACATGAGTTGAAGAATGTCAGACTGAAAAACTTTAATTTATTAAAGATAAGCAGGATAAGTGAATATTTAGGAAAGTATTTATTTATTTTATTGTGATTTGGGTGAAGCTTTACAGAGCAAATTCACTTTCCATACAGCAGTTCACATATACTTTGTCTCATGTCATTGACCACAGTTTACCACAGTGCAACAGCTCCTCTCCCACTTCCTCCCCATAGTTACCTCCTCCCAGTGTCCAGCCCTCCACACACTCCTGCCCCCTGAACTGTCTCCTTGTGCATAAACAGACCTTCTTTCTCCCATGATTGTTCTTTCCAAAGAATGTATCTACTTGAGGCAAATTTTCAACTCATATGCCTGTCTTTTGTTTGGCTGGAAACCACAGGTGTGGGTTCAATTCCAGACCTGAAGCACAGCTAGTGTGATTCCATCAGGCTCTATCAGACCAGCAAACCTGGTCCCCACTATTTTTTTTTTTTCTCCAAATGATTTTGAGATTTGTTCCACATTGTTCTCCCTCTCTATCAAGGATCTCCTACATAGATCCCCTTCCAAGTGAATGACAGTGGTAGTGGGCACAATCTAATTCTTCTGGTCTCATAGGTGTATAGGCTGCAGATCGGATGATATAGCAGTCGCTAGGACTAATTGTTTCCGTGAATTTTGGTTTTCTTCAATCTTCTTTGCTCTGGATGAGGAGAGACCCATCGTTCATCAAGATGGCAGCTTGCTAGCTTTTAAGATCCCAGTCACTACTTGCCAAAGTAGGAGGTGGAACCATGCTTTGTATAGTATGTTATGTCAATTGGGCTTGATGTCCCCTGTGACTATGGTCCCAAGCCTTCAGGTTCAACTACTTGGTCCCTCTGGGTAGCTGGCTGTGACCAA
>NW_006924571.1:7305-9434 GCF_000298275.1 Orycteropus afer afer
GCAATCTCTTTGCTGGTGTAGAGGAATCCAACTGATTTTTGGATGTTGATCTTATATCCTGCCACGATGCTAAATCTCTCAATTAGTTCCAGTACATTTTTGACTGAGTCTCTTGGGTTTTCTAGGTAGAGGATCATAAGTAGTTATTTTCTTATGCTTTCTCTTTCTGTGTGATCATCCAACAGTGCATTTACCAACATTTTAATTTTTATTAAAAATTTCATTTAATTTGAGGTTAACATTCAGCTTGTGAACTTTATATCATGTAAATACGTGTGAAAACAGATCTTTCTTACCATGTTTCATTTGCTTGGGAAAGATTAGGTATTTGGAAAATGCAGTGATCATATTTTTAGCTGATCATCAAGTAATGGAGTGAAAACATATAAAAATATTTTAGCCTTTTTTTCATAAGAATCAGTTTTACTGAGGTAGCTTCAATTATGAGAAGTGAGAAGGCCATTTCTACTGTCTGAGAATGAGATCTCTTGTGGTATAGTGCCTAAAGCATTTGACTGCTAACCAGAAGGCTGGTGGCTCAAATCCATCAGATACTCCTCAGAAGGAAGATTGGGAAATCTACTTCTGACAGCAGAAAGTTTGTTTTTTGATTATTTTTTGGTCTGAGAATAGTAAGAAGTTGTTTCATGGAGAACAAGAGTGACCCTAGTCCAAGGGCTATTGTTAATATAAAGAATCTTAAAATAGGTTATGCTGTGTGGGAAGAACCATTAACAATAAAATAAAGAAAACTTACTTCATTTTTTTTAAAGTTTCATTGCAATTAAAACCAAAAAGCACATATTTGTCTTGTGTGACTTTTCAGTTGTTCAGACTCTAATGTGTGACAAAGATGACTTCATGAATACATACAAAATTGACTCAGGCAGCTGAGTTTCTGTATCAGACCAGGCTTTGGCTGTGGTTTTAAATAATCTTTTGAGCCCCAACATGATTTGGTTAAGTGCTTTGAATAGCGCTTCTGTTTGGAGGTTACCTAGGAAAAGAAGTCTTGTAAAGAACACCCTTCTGTTAATGCCCCAGAGCAATGAAAATATCAAAGTTCTACAAATCTCAGAAAACCAGTTAGTTTCCAACTGCTATACTACTTTGTATATCCTGCCAACAACAAAAGCATCAAATTACTTTTTCAAGACTTGGAATTTAGCTAAACTTTAAACTTTACTTTTTCCCTTAAATAATGACTTCCTCTGATGACCTCACTAAACAGATTGCCATTGAGTCAACTCAAGTCGTAGGGACTCTATAGTATGGAATAGAACTACCCCATATAGTTTCCAAATCTGTAATCTTTATGTAAGTAAACTGTCATATCTTTACCCCTTCTGAGGTTGGTGAGTTCAAGCCACTGACTTACCTGTTAGCAGCTGACCACTTAATCCCTGAGCCTAGAGATTAAAATGCAGTCCTTTTTGTCGAATCACTCCAGACCCCAGCAAACCGAAACTTAAATTTCATGTAAATGTTTAGCTTTCCCTACAGCCGAAATGACTCTTCGGGATAAAAAGGAAACCTAGAGCACCTGAGCTCTGGTGGATTAGTGCCTAAGGCATTTGACTGCTAACCAGAAGGTTGGCTCCCTTTTGCCTTGCGTTTGCATACCATCACAAAAGCTTTTCTCCTGTCCCTCCATTCAGAACTGTTGTCTGGCCTTCAGATCAGACTTTTCTTAATCCATGAACTGTAAAATAAAGCTTGTGAGTTCATACGCAAATTTAATACTGTGAAATTTTGATTTTTCATATTTCTTTGGTAATAGAGAAGCTCTTTGTCTGACTTGATCAAGATCTATAATTTTCTGTTTATTACAAAATTAATATAAAGTTATGGTGCAGTGCTTAAAGTGCTCTGCAATAACCAAAAAGGTTAGCAGTTCGAACCCACCAACCTCTCAGTGGGAGAAAGATGTGGCAGTCTGCTTCTGTAAAGATTATAGCCTTGTGAACCACTACAAACAAACCAAGCTCACTACTATGCAGTCAATTCTGACTCATGGTGACCCCTTTTTAGGTTTCTGAAGCAGTATCTCTTCAGAAGTAGATTGCCCAGTCTTCTTTCCCAGGAGTGGCTGGTAGATTTGAACTGCCAGCCTTCTGGTTAGTAGTCAA
>NW_006924571.1:9627-11026 GCF_000298275.1 Orycteropus afer afer
GAGAAATTCAAGGCTGGCAGGCAGTACACTGGTTGTTGACTCCAACAAAAGATGAATCCAAGATCTCCAGGCCGAACGTTGGGCTGCTTACTCACGGAAGTCTGTAGTCTGCACACCAGGGTTCCAATCCCTCAAAGAATGTGTCTCTTCCCAGGATGTCCCTGGTTATCTTGGAAGCAGGCCACACCCCTAAGGAAACTCCCCTTGGGCAGACTGGCCACTCAGAACACAGTCATCTGATTCCATCATGGGAACAATCACACAGAACTGGGGTCCAGCCAAGTTGACACACAGCTCCAACTATCACAGGCACTGTAGAGCAGTTTACTCTGCCCCAAAGGGTTAGAATGAGTCAGAATTGGCTCAACAACAGGTATGGTCCATTTAAATATATTAAAAATATATCTATTGTCCAGTTTTTGATGTGTAGCTGAGGACTGCTTTGAGTAAAATTCTGGTTCTAGATTACTTGCTTTAATTACACTGATAGATAATCTATAGTTTCTAGTATCATTTTCTCTTATGTTTTCTTTAACTTGAAGACCTTTAAAAATACTTTTATGAAGAATTATTTTAGATTATGCTTTGTGCCCCTCAATATTTTTCAGTAGTCTCAACTACATCAAATTTAACAACACTTTTGTTTTTCATTTCAATATTTGAATTCTGCTCAATTCTTTGAACTGAATTTTCAAAGAAACAAAAGCTGTCTTTTGTCACTCATACTTCCTTGTTAAATTATGTAACTAGCAAATACAAGCAAACACAAATAACTGGATAACTATGGAATAAATAATGTAACTAATTCCCTTCACCCTCCCCTATGGGTGGAGTGTATCCCCATGAGCATTTACGTTGTGCTTGGCTATTAACTTCATTTGACTAATAGGATCCTAGTGGGTATAACGCAAGCAAAGTTTTGAAATGTTCTTGTGCCATGTAATTTCTGTCTTTCATGCTGCCATTTCTAGCAGATCATGGGCCACCCTTTGGTGTCAAAAATATGAGAAATCTGTGCCACAGAACAACCTCAATTGACAAGAATAGCATAATAGTCTGCACTTGATATATACATCACAAGGTGATAGCATGGTTCATTATTCAGCAAAAGATGAATGATACAGAAATAAAAGTAAAGTAAAATGAATTTACAAAACATACAACTCATTTCTATAAATTTCTCACTTGTTATGGGCTACCAGAACCAAAAATCAAATCTGTTGCCATTAAGTTGATTCCTTTTCCTAGTGACTCCATGTGTTACAAGGAGCTCTGGTAGCATAGTGGCTAAAGCACTTGACTGCTAACCAGAAGGCTGGCCACTCCTCGGAAGGAAGGTTGGGCAATCCTACTTCCGTAGTGATACTGCCTCGGAAACCCAAGGAGGGGTCGCTATGAG
>NW_006924571.1:11766-12382 GCF_000298275.1 Orycteropus afer afer
TTTTTTTTTGTTTGTTTGTTTGTTTTTTTTTTTCAATTGCAAGGAAACTTATGAAATTAAAAACCTTTCCCTTCTATATTTTCCTTTTCAAATTTAGTAGCTGCCCTGGACTTAACAGTTGATTGATATTTCCTGAATGTCTAAAATGATCTGTTTTATTGCCTCACCTGTTTTTGCTGTCTTTTCTGGAAACAAGGGGGAAAAAAACCCTACTAACAAAGTCAGTCATCATGGAGATGGACTTTGAACAAACTAGAACTTGATTGACTCTAATCTTAAAGTTATTAATTTAAGAAGAAGCAGTCCTGGTGGTGCAATGGTTAAGCACTTGCTGCTACCTGAACGATCAATGGTTCAAACTCACCAGCAGCTACACAGCAGAAAAGACCTAGATTCAGCTCCTACAAAGAATTCAGCCTATATAACCCTATGAGGCATTTCTACTCTGTACTATAGAGTTGTTATTGAGTCTGATTTGACTTGTATACACCTAACAACAACAACATAAGAAAACTAAATGTTGGAGTTCCGGCAAGATGGCGGACTAGGCACAAGGACTGCACAGATGCTCTTCAACAAAGAAAAGGGAAACCAATTAACACAGACACAGAAGATA
>NW_006924571.1:12691-13238 GCF_000298275.1 Orycteropus afer afer
AAGAGAAAGGTGGGCTGAGTTGTGGACATTTGCCGGTCCGGAGGGCACTGTCATTTTGTAGGTTTAAAAAGCAGCTTGACTATTTTGGATATTTAAAGAGACAGTGCTCTCGCAGATTCCTGTAGTGGTAGGACATAAGAATTAACCTACAAATCACCCTGCTAGCCAGGGACTGCACTGAGGACTGTTTACTGTGGCTGGGGAACAAATGGAGAGGGTGAAGAGAAAGGTGGGCTGAGCTGTGGACTTTTGCCGGTCTGGAGGACGCCACCATTTTGAAGGTTTAAAAAGCGGCTCGAGTATTTTGGATATTCAAAGAGACAGCTCTCTCACAGATTTCTGGGGCTTAAGAACACGTTCTGCTTTCCAGAAACCCCAAGGACACTCAGGGCCTGCAAGACTGAAATGGTACGACATTCTTCTTGTTACTACACCCTACACTCGCTTGGTGAACGAAGGTGTGGCCATCCCCACTCCCACCTACTTTCTGGGCCCACAGGAACTCCATCACAGTCTGTGTGCTCAGACAGAGCCTGGGTGCCCTACC
>NW_006924572.1:0-4353 GCF_000298275.1 Orycteropus afer afer
ACTTCTATATCCTTCCCTTCAAGGCTCAGGGGTCCAGGATTATCTTCTGTGTCTGTGTTAATTGGTTTCCCTTTTCTTTGTTGAAGAGGATCTGTGTGCAGTCTTTCTGCCTAGTCCGCCATTTTGCCGGAGCCCCCTCTTAATTTGTTTTTATCTTTGTGTCTAAGGTGTGTCTCTTGTAGCAGCATATTGATGGGTTTCTTTTCTTGTCTAGTCTGCTACTCTCTTTCTCTTGATGGGTGCATTTAGTCCATTCACCTTGAGTGTAATTTGTGATAGGTGTGAATTGATTTCTGTTATTCTATTTTTTTTTTTTTTTGTCATGTTGTTGGTGTTTCTTTGGTCCATATACCCTTCTGTGCTGAGTTGGGTTTGTTGGCTAATGCTATCTCCCTTTTCTTCTTTATAGTTGGTTTCATGCTTATTAAACCCATATGTTTTCCTTCCTTCTGTATTTGCTTAGAATGATTGTTACTTTTCTCTGTGGTTCCCTTGGAGAATATTCTTGTCTCTACATTTTTAGAACAGTGTGTACTGTGAAGACATTGTCCTGTTTTCCTCTCCGTTTGAAAGTCTGTATCTAGAAGTTTTATTCCCTCTGATAGGTTAGTTACTGTTATTGTGTGGTGATTGACTTCCTTGGTTTTTAAGGTGTAATGTTTTATGGTCTTATTTTGAGTATCTATCTCTGATTTGATTTTACTGTTGATGCCATGTATCTTGGTTTGTTGATTTCTGTTGTGAGTTCCCTATTGGAAGGACTTCCTTAAGCATTTTTTGCAGGGTTGGTCTGGTTTTCACAAAATCCCTTAATTTCTGTTTTTTTTTTTTTTGAGAATGCCCTGATTTCACCCTCATACTTGATGGATAATTTGGCTGGATATAGGATTCTTGGTTGGAAGTCCTTTTTCTTCAGTGTTTTATATATGCTGGCCCATTGCCTTTTTGCCTGCATGGTTTCTGATGAGTAATTGGAGCTTAACCTAACTGTTTGATTATTATAAGTAATATTTCTTTTGTCCCAAGCAGCTCTCAAAGTTTTTTCTTTGTCTTTTGTTTTGGAGAGTTTGATTATAATATGTCTTGGTGTTTTTCTCTTGGGATCTACCTTGTGTGGGGTTCTATGAGCTTCCTGGACAAATATCTTTTCTTCCTTCATGATTTGGGGTAAGTTTTCTGTTAGCAGGTCTTCTACAATTTTTTTCGGTGGTCTTTTTCGTCTCTTCTTGTTCTGGAATTCCAATGAGTCTTATGTTGTTTTTTTCTCATGTCATCACTTATAATTCTTAGGTTCTCTTAATTTTTCTTAAATCTTTGTTCTGATTTTTCTTCATACAGACTAGTGTCCAGGGATTTGCATTTTTCAGCCAGTTCTAACCTACTCTTTTGTGCTTCTACTGTGTTGTGTAATTTGGTCATTTCAGTACTCATCTTCTGCATTTCTAACTACTGTTTTTGTATGAGTTCTGATTATGTATTAATCTTTTTATTTTGTTCATGAATGATCTTCCTGAGTTCCTCCAGGGAACTGTCTGTGTCCTCCTTGTTTCTGTTTGGGGTTTCCTTAGGCTCTTGTATAGCTCTATAAACATATCTCCTAAATTCCTTCTCATAATTCTATTGCCTCCTTTTCCTCCATGTATAGAGAGCTTTGTGGTTTTTTATAGAGAGTTTGTGGTTTTGCTTCTAATGCCTTGTCCTGTTTTTTTTTTTTTTTGATTTGAGGTTACCTGTTGTTTCCTAGACATTTTGAGGTTGTCTTTAACTGCTGGTTATGTACTGATTTGTTTTGTCTTGGTTTTATGTTTTAATATTTTGAAAAGGTGAAGCTGGTATATTTTATTTTATTTAGTTATTAATTCAGATATGCTGGGTCACTCTGCAGATTTCTTTATGATGGTGGAATCACTGTATGGAATGTGGATATGGGTTTCTGTTTGTTGTAAAGAGGGTTTAGAGTTCAAACTGGAGGTTTTATGTTGGCTGAATGTGGTTTCATCTATTGGAAGAGTGAAGTTATTGGTTGAGAAGGTGAGATTGGAAAAAGGAAAGCTTACTGTTGCTAGGGGCGGTTTCTAGGGCTTTGAGCAGGCTGCTACTAATGACATCATACTGTTATTTACAGGCCTGAAGCTCAATTTCAGCAAAGATTCAAGTTGTTAGGGGGTCACCACTTTCCACCAGGCTCAGACACACACAAAAACCCCACTCCCAAGGCCCCTCGGTGCCAAAAAGCCAACCCAAGGCAACTTTCTGACTCCACCATCTGCCGTGAGGGGTTCTCTCTCCAGCCCTGCCTGCCTGCAGTGTCGACCCAACCCACCCAGACCACAATCAGCTCAGGAGTTCCTCTGTAAGTCCGTCCACCTGCAGTGTCAAAGATGTGCTTGGTTTCAGCTGCGCTGGATTGGGAGAGTTCCTGCTGGT
Source organism: Orycteropus afer afer (assembly GCF_000298275.1). Lineage (NCBI taxonomy): Eukaryota > Metazoa > Chordata > Mammalia > Tubulidentata > Orycteropodidae > Orycteropus > Orycteropus afer. The sequence continues at coordinate 2,428 of NW_006924572.1, forward strand.
AATCTGTGGTCCCAATATTAGTGATAAAGTCAAGCGCAGACCTCTCAGTGCCACTGAGCTGACCCAAGCCTATTCAGTGACCTGCTGAAGGGGGAGTGATCCCACCCTCCCGGAGCACCAGTGGAGTCTCTACTTGGGTTCAGTAGTGCTGGAAATGCCCATTTGCACCTAGCTGACCAAAGTTACTGATAAAATCAGGTGTTGAAGGTTGATCCTTGAGGTGATCATAGGTATGTTGCTGTGGTTGCTGGTATCCTGGTATGGTGTGCCTTCTGTCTTGACCTAGGGAGGTCTCAGATGACTGTTCTCACCTTCCGATTGATCCCCCAGGGAAGCCTCTAATGGCCTTTCTCTGCTGTCTGTCCATGGTCCATGGGATAGATATTTTGTTTTTTCCCCTGTACCATTCTTCTAATTCTACTCCTCTGAGTTTGGTGCACTCTGACTCAATGAGCTGTTCAGAGCACCAAAATCCCTAATTCAAACTGCTGTACCTAGTTTTTCAAGCACTTAGATGCTAGAAGGAAATAGCATGGTGATTACTGATGAGACTCCATTTTGAATCTCAACTCTTCTTCAGTCTTCCTTATTAATAGTTCAGCTGTCGCATGCATATGAGGCAATTGAAAATACCATGCATGGCTTGGCTTAGGCACACCTTAGTCTTCAAAGTGATATCTTTGCTTCTTAACACTTTAAAGTAATTTTTTGCAGCAGATTTGCCCAGTGCAATACAATGTGATTTCTTGACTGCAGCTTCCATGGGTGTTGATTGTGGATACAAGTAAAATGAAGTTCCAGACCACTTCAATTTTTTCTCCATTTATTGTGATGTTGTTTATTGGTCCAGTTGTGAGGATTATTGTTTTCTTTATGTTGAAGTGTAATCCATACTGAAGACTGTAGTCTTGAATCTTCATCAGTAAGTGTGTAAAGTCATCTTCACTTTAAACAAGCAAGGTTGTGTCATCTACATATCATGTGTTGTTAATGAGTTTTCCTTCAAACATGATGATGCATTCTTCTTCATGTAAATCAGCTTCTTGGATTATTTGCTCAGCATACAGATTGAATAAGTATAAGGAAAGGATAAAATCATGATGCACATGCTTCCTGATTTAAATCATGCAATATCCCATTGTTCTGTTAGAACAAGAGCCTTGTGGTCTATGTACAGGTTCCTCATGAGCACAATTAAGTGTTGCAGAATTCCAATTCTTTGAAAAGTTGGCCATAATTTGTTATGATCCACACAGATGAATACTTTTGAATAGACAGTAAAACACAAGTAAACATCTCTCTGGTATTCTATTCTTTCAGCCCGGATCTGACATCAGTAATGATATCCCTCATTCCACGTCTTCTTCTGAATCCAGCTTGAATTTCTGGAAGTGTCTGTCAATGTACTGCTACAACCATGATTGAATTATCTTCAGCAAAATTATACTTGCATGTGTTATTAATGATATTGCTTGATAATTTCCACATTTTTTTTTTTGATCACCTTCCTCTGGAATGGGTGCAAATATCATCTCTTCCAGTCAGTTGACCAGGTAGCTGGGTTCAAAATATCTTGGCATGCAGTATGGCATCCATTTGTTGAAACAGCTCAATGGGCATTCCGTCAATTCCTGAAGCCTTATTTTTCACCAATTTCTTAAGTGCAGCTTGGACTTTGTTTTGGTTATCTAATGCCACTGTAACAGAAGATACCACAATTGGGATGGCCTTAACAAAAAAAAAAAAAAAAAGTTTATTCTCTTCCAGTCCAGGAGGATAGAAGTACGAGTCCAAATTGCCAGTATATAGGGGCTGACAATGTTTATTTCTACAATCAACACCAATGAAAGCAGCAGTCCGGGCATCAGATGACATATAGCACTGGCCAAATTGGCTTCGAAATACCTCTTTCAAGTGCTTTTCAAG
>NW_006924572.1:4453-8088 GCF_000298275.1 Orycteropus afer afer
AGTTCAAAGTGCTAGGCTCAAGGGGCTGGGAGAAAGCCCCTCCACCTTGGGCTTCAGCTCTGCCTCCTGCTCCTGGCCCACTGAAGCTACAGGCTTTTCTTCACTCAGACAGCTGCTGGCTGCTGAGACTGACAAGCCCAAGGTTGAAAAGTAAAAAGGCACAGTCCCAATGTTACCAAACCACACAGCAAGCCATTAATTCAAGTCCATTGAAAGTCCCAAGGTCAGCACAGCATGACAGGTGGCTGAACAACAACATGGCTACATACAGACTTCAAGCGTGCCATAAACTAGAGACCATTCCCTAAGGGTTCTCCTCATATGCAGGAAGGAGACCACAACCCTAAGGCAGCTACTCAGCTGCTTCCAGTGAATTACACCATGGAGTTGATTACCAGTCTCATCATAGGGAATACTACATCCAACTGCCCTGCACTCAACCAGGCCCATCCAAGTTGATACACAACCTTAACTACCACAGACTTCTTCCTACAATACCACTGGTTCTTGATCATATGCCACCTCGTGAAATAGTTGAACATCAACCAATTCTTTTTGATGCAGTGACTGTGTATTTCTTGCATCATCATTCAATATTGCAGCTCAAGGCTTATATTCTTTCTTTAGTTCTTTGACCTTGAGAAATGCCAACCATTTTCTTCCTTTTTGTCCATGTCTTTGTACATTTCATTATAACACTTTACTTTGCTTCTTGAGCTTCCCTTTGAAATCTTCTGTTCAGCTCTTTCTTTCTTTTTTTTTTTTAAAGTGATTTTGGTGAAAGTTTTTAGAGCAAATTCACTTTCCATACAGCAGTTCACACACACGTTGTCTCATGACATTGACTACAATTTACCCCAATGCAACAGCCCCCCTCCCACTTTCTCCTGATAGTTACTGCTTCCCTGTGTCCATCCCTCCATGCACTCCTGCCCCCTGAGCTGTCTCCCTGTGCATAAACAGCCCCTCTTTCTTCTATAATTGTTCTCTCCAAGGAGTGTATCTACCTCAGGTACATGTTCAACTCATATGCCTGTCTTTTGTTTGGCTGGAAGCCACAGGTGTGGGTTCAATTCCAGACCTGAAGGGCAGCTAGTCTAAATGGATCCCCCAGGCTCTATCAAACCAGCAAACCTACCCCCCCCCTTTGTTTTTCCAAATGATTTGAGTTTTGTTCCACATTGTTCTCCCTCTCTATCCAGGATCTCCTCCATAGATCCCACTCTGAATGGTTGATAGTGGTAGCCAGGCATGATCTAGTGCTTCTGGTCTCATAGTGGTATAGGCTGAGGATCGCATGATGTACTGGCCATGAGGACTAATTCTTTCCATAAATATTTGATTTTCTTCATTCTTCTTTGCTCCAGACGAGGAGAGACCCATTGTTGCATCTAGAGGGCTGCCCGAAAGCTTTTAAGATCATAGTCGTTATTTGCCAAAGTAGAAGGTGAAACAATGTTTTGTGTAGTGTAGTATGTTTTGCCAATAGAGGTTGATGTCCCCTGTGAGTATGGTCCCAAGCCCACAGGTTTAACTACTTGGTCTCTCTTGGTACCTGGCTGTGACCAAGAAGTGACTACAACCTTGTCTCTTGTTAGCTGTGCTATACACCTGGGAATTCTTACAGAACATACAAAGAAACTTGTAGAACCATTGTCTGCCCACCCTATACATGGTTTTGGGTACACTCCCTGATGCATAGACATATCTAATAGTTCAGCCTGCTCACCTATCTATCCACCCATATACCCATGTTTGCCTTCACTGACAATGCAGTGCTCTATGTGCAAAAGGGTTCATCTTTGTTGTCTGCACCACCCATGTACCTCTCTATGTCTTCCTGTTCCTCAGTGCCACTATGTTGATCACTCACATTTGGTATATCCCTTCTCTTCACCTATATCAGTACTTATCTCTGGCTAACTAACAGAGTTCCCTACCCTATCCTCCCACCCCTGGTAACAAACAAAGGAAATTTCCTTCCACATATAAACCATTCCTTGATTTTTACAGTAAAGAACTGATACAATTTTTATCCTTCTGTAATTGACTTATTTCACTCAGCATAATGTCCTCCAAGTTCATCCACGTTATGTGGTGTTTTACAGATTCTACATTATTCTTTAACATTGTTTAGTATTCCATTGTGTGTATGTACCAATGGTAGCTGTTCTTCAGTTGATGGGCACCTAGGTTGTTTCCATCTTTTGGCTATTGTAAATATTGCTGTGATGAACATGGGTGTGCATATGTCCGTTCTTGTCATGACTCTCACTTCTTTAGGATATATACCTAGTAATGGAATGGATCGATCAAATGGCATTTCTATATCCAAGTTTTTAAGGAATCACCATACTGCTTTCCACAGTGGTTGTACCATTTTATAGTCCCACCAACAGTGTAGGAGAATCCCAGTCTCTCCACATACTTGCCAGCATTTGTTATTTTCTGTCTTGTTGAACTTTGCTGCTAGTACTGGGGCAAGATGGTATCTCATTGTTGTTTTGATTTGCATCTCTCTAATGGCTAACTATCATGAGCATTTCTTCATATGTTTGTTAGCCACCTGAATATCCTCCTTGGTGAAGTGTCTATTCATGTCTTCTGCCCATTTTTTGATTGGATTGTTTGTCCTTTTGTTATTGAGGTGTTGGAGTTTTCTATAAATTCTAGAGATAAGTCCCTTGTCAGATATGTCATTGCCGAATATTCTTTCACAATCTGTAGGTTCTCTTTTGACTTTTTTGGAGAAGTCTTTGGAAAAACATAAAAATTTAATTTTTAGAAGGTCCCAATTATCTGGTTTCTCTTTTGCTGCTCATGCATTTTTGGTTATGCTTGATAGTCTATTTATGCCATATATAGGGCCCCTAATTTGCCTCTAGTGTTTCCTTGAGGAACTGTATACTTTTGAGTTTTACATTTAAGTCTTTGACCCATCTGGAGGTAGTTTTTGTGTATGTGTAAGGTACAGATCTTGTTTCATTTTTCTGCAAATGGATATCTAGTTTTGTTAGCACCATTTATCAAACAAACATTCTCTTTTCCATTTAATGGATTTGTGCCATTTGACAAAGATTAGCTGATCATAGGTCAATGGATCTATTTCTGGGTTCTCAATTTCATCCCATTGGTCTATATGTCTGTCATTGTATCAATACCAGGCAATTTTGACCACTGTGGCTATATAGTAGCTTTTGAGATTCGGGAGTGTGAGACCACCTACTTTATTCTTCTTCTTCAATAGTGCTGTGCTTATCCGAGGTCTGTTTCCTTTCCAAATAAAGTTAGTGATTGGTTTTTCCACATCCTTAAATAATGTTGATGGATCTGGATTGGGATTGCATTGAGTGTATAGAGTGCTCTGGGTAGAATTGACATTTTCACATTGTTCAATCTTTCTATGCACAAGCATGGTATGTTTTTCCATTTATGTAAATATGGTTTTTCGAAGTACTCTTTTATAGTTTTCTTTGTACAGGGTTTTTTTTTTTGTAACTGGGAAGATTTATTCCCAAGTATTTCATTTTTTTTTTTATAGCTATTGTAAATTGTATTGATTTTCTTATTTCTTTTTCAGCAATCTCTTTGCTGGTGTAGAGGAATCTCACTGATTTTTGGATGTTGATCTTGTA
>NW_006924572.1:10323-11122 GCF_000298275.1 Orycteropus afer afer
CCTTTCTTCTGGTGACTGTAGGCTTTTCTTGCTGTTCTTTTCTAATTGTTGGAGATGTTGATTTAAAGTGTTGATTTTGGCTCTTTCTTCTTTTTCGATGTGTGCATTTATTCTTATAAATTGGCCTCTGATCACTGCTTTTGCTGTGTCCCAAAGATTTTGCTAGGTTGTGTTTTCCTTCTTGTTTGATTGAAAGAATTTTTCAATTTCACTTTTTATTTCTTCTCTTACCCAGTCTTTCTTAAGAAGTGTGTTGTTCAGTTTCCATGTGTTTACTCTTTTTCCATTGATCTTTGTTGATTTCTGATTTGATAGCATTGTGATTTGAGGAGATACTGTGCAGTATTTCAATGTTTTTAAATTTATTAAGGCTTGCTTTATGGCATCGCATATGGTCTATCATGGAAAATGTTTCCTGTGCACTGGAAAATAATGTATATTGTGCTGTTGTTGGGTGAAGTGCTCTGTAGGTGTCTATAAGGTCAAGTTGGTGGATTGTATTGTTTAGCTTTTCTACAACTTTGTTGAGTTTCATTCCAATTGTTCTATGTTTCATTGAAAGTCGTGTATTAAAGTCTTCTACTATGACAGTGGAGTCATCTGTTTGCCTTTTCAACTCTTCTAAAGTCTTATTTATTTATTTTGGAGCTCTTTCATTTGGTCTACAGATATTTATTATGGTTATATCTTCTTGTTCAATGATTCCTTTAATCATTATATAAGGTCCTTCCTTGTCTTGTGTGGTAGTTTTAGTCTTAAAGTCAATTTGATCAGAAATTAATATTGCCACTCCTGCTCT
>NW_006924572.1:13310-14154 GCF_000298275.1 Orycteropus afer afer
CTTCCAACAAATCTTGGACAATATTCTCAGTGGTTTTATTTTTTCTCTTCTTGTTCTGGAATTCCAATGACACATTGGTTATTCCATTTGATGGTATCCCACATGATCCTTAAGCTTTCCTCATTTGTTTTGATCTTTGTTCTGATTGATCCCTTTCCATAGAGGTATTCAGGTATTTGTCTTCAATCTCATTAATTCTGTCTTCCATTCCATCAATTCTACTCTTTTGTTCTTTCAATGTGTTATCTATTCTGACAATTTAGTATTAATCTTCTGGATTTCTATCTGTAGATTTTGAATCACTTCTATTTTTCATTTATTTTTTCATTTTGTTCTTGTATTTTCTTTCAAAATCCTTCTAGGGATTTGTCTGTGTTTTCCTTGATCTGTCTCTTGATCCTTTGAAACTACATAAATATAATTCTTTTGAATTCCTTATCAGGGAGTTCCAGTGCTGTTTCTTCCTCAGGGATATGTTCTGTGTCTTTATCTTACTCCCTTGTTTATAACACTTTATCTTGCTTCTTTGTGTAGATTGTGATGGTCTGTTGTCTCTGAGACATTGTGACATTGTTGTTGTTAGATCTATGTTAACTGTTTGTGAAGAACAGCTAAGGGTGAGTCAGGCTGTTTTGGTGATTGTTTATTGTAGGCCTCTTGGTGGAGTCCACACAAAGAAGCAAGATAAAGTGGTAGAAACAAGGGAGCAGGATACAGACACAGACACATCCCTGAGGAAGAAGCAGCATTGGAACTCTCTGATAAGGAATTCAAAGGAATTATCTTTAGGTATCTTCAAAAGATTGAGAGACAGACCAAAGAAAACACAGAAAAAACCTTAGAA
>NW_006924572.1:15464-16157 GCF_000298275.1 Orycteropus afer afer
ACACAAGATGACACAACCCAGAAACTACAGCTATGGACATATCCTAAGTAAAATGAGCTTATAAGATTGGAAACAGGGAACCAGAGACATCTATTGGGAAGTGAGGAAAACTACAAACAAAAAAGAGGGAAAAGACTGTGTAGTTACGGAACTTCTGAATGGTGAGGAAGTTAAGAAAGATGCAAGATACAATGGACTGTTCTAAACTTGGGGATAAAATTATAAATCATAGGGTAACCTCAAAGAAAAATGATAAACTTTCACATCACAATAAAAAAAGAGGACAAGCACAAATATTCAGCATGTACTAAAACAACAGGAACAAAGGAAATAATAACAGAATTCATAAATATAATGAGCTCGGCACAGAAAATAATATGGAACAAAGAAACCAGGGACACCATGAAAAGACACATAACAAAATGACAACAACAAATTCAAACTTATCAATAATTACCCTGAATGTTAATGGATTAAATCCAACACTCAAGAGATGGAGAGTTGCAGATTGGATAAGAAAACACAACCCATCAATATGCTGCCTATAAGAGACAAACCTTAGAGATAAAGACAAAAATAGTTTAAAAATCAAAGGTTGGAAAAATATATATGATGCAAATGACAACTGTAAGAGAGCAGGAGTGGCAATATTAATTTCTGATCAAACTGACTTTAAGACAAAAACCACCATAT
>NW_006924573.1:0-8099 GCF_000298275.1 Orycteropus afer afer
AAAAAAAAAAAAAAAAATCATAGGATTTGCATGGGGCAAATCTCAAGCAAAATAGATGTCACTTTAATGACTAAGGTGTGCCTGTCCCAAGCCAAGGTATTTTCAGCTGCTTCACATACACAGGAAAGCTGGATAGTAAATAAAGAAGACCAAAGAAGAATTGATGCATTTGAATTATGGTATTATCAAAGAATACTGAATATACTGTGGATTGCCAAAAGAATGAACAAATCTGTCATGGAAGAAGTACAGCCAGAATGTTCCTTAGAATTAAGGATTGTTGGATATTGTCTCACTTACTTTGAACAAGTTATCAGGAGGGACCAATCCCTGGAGAAGGACATCATGCTTAGTACAGTAGAGGATCAGTGAAAAAGAGGAAGGCCCTCAATGAAATGGATTGACACAGTGGCTGCAATAATAGGATCAAATATAGCAATGATTGTGAGGATAGTACAGGACAGGACAGTGTTTCTTTCTGTTGTACGTAGGGTCCCTATGAGTCAGAGCTATCTCCATGGCACTTAACAACGATAAGAACAACAGAAAGACCTGGTAATCTGCTCCCAGAAAGATTATAGCTTAGAAAACCCTATGGGGCAGTCCTACTGTGTCACATGGGGTCACTATGAGTTGAAATCGACTCAATGGCACCTAAATGATAACAGTATAATTTTTTTTTTCCTTTCCCTTTTTATTACCTTTTATTTATTTATTTATTTTGTATTGTGTTTTCAAAGTCTTAACCTTTTTTTTAAGGAGCTCTGGTGGTGTGATGTAGTGGTGTAGTGGTTAAGGCATTTGGCTGCTAACTAAAAAGTCAGTGTTTCAGACCCACAGCTGCTCCATGGAAGAAAGATGAGGCAGTCTGCTTCTGTAAAGATTTACAGCCTTAGAAACCGGAATTGACTCAATGGCAGTGAGTTTGGTTTGGTTTTGCAATCTTAAAAAATAATAATAATAAATAGTAAGAGTGAATCATCAAATATAATCTTGTATCATATTGACCCATTAGGCTTCCTTTTTTTTTTTTATATAATTTGAAAAGTTATTTATTTTTTAAATGTTTTTATTGTGATTTGGGTAAAAGTATACAGAAAATTGTTTTTCCATTAAACAGTTCATTCACATTTTGTTTTGCAATGTTGATTATAATCCCCACAATGTAAAAACACTCTTCCCATTTCTTTCCTATCTTTGTTTCCATTTGTCTTTCTTTCCTGTCTTCCTACTTTCTGAGCTTTATTCCTGGGCAAATGTTGCCCGTTTGATCTGGTATGGTTGATCTAAGGAGTGCGTATCTCCCTTGTGTTATTGTTCATCTTGTAAGCCTGTCTACCATTTGGCTGAAAGTTGAGCCACAGAAGTGACTTCAATTACAGGCCTGAAGGATGTTTAAAGGCCATAGTCTCAGGGGTTCCACAAGTCTCTCAGACCAATAAGGCTGGTGTTTTATTTTTTTAATGATTTTGAATTTTCTACATTTTTTTTCCCACTCTATCCAAGACCTCCCATTCTGATCCCTTTCAGAGAGGTCAGCAATGGTAGCTAAGCATCATCTACTTCTAGTCTCAGGGTCATGGAGGCTGGGATCAAGGTGGTCCATTAGTCCCTTAGACCAATTATTTCCTTGTGTCTTTGATTTTCTTCACTCTTCTTTGCTCCAAACAAGGAGAGACAAATAGTTGCACCTTAGGTGGCCTCTCCAGTCACTGCTCACCAAAGTAGGATGTAGAACATTTTCTTTGTGAATGATATTATGCCAATTGACTTTGGTGCCCCCCAAGACTATGATCCTGAGCCCCTATGCCTAGTGATTTATTCCTTCAAGGTGTTTGGTTATGACCAAGAAGTTTTTATAACTTTGACCCTTGTATGTGCTGTTATATTCATGGATATATTTGCTGTATATGTAAATACATATGTGGAAATATCTCTGTCAAACTTATATATACTTGTGAATGTAGTCCCATTTGCCTATGTATCCACTTGTAGATTATTGTAATTACTGTTATTTCAGGGTTGGGTATGCATGGTAGTTAAGGTTGTGTGTCAGCTTGGCTGGGCTGTGATTTTGAGTGGCTTGGCAACTGGATGTAGTTATTCCCCATGATGAAATTGGACACTGTGTTGCACCTTCATGGTGGAGTCTGCTGTGAGCAGTTGTTAATGAGTTGAAGGAAAGTTGCCTTTGTGGTGTGGCCTGTTTCCAGTATATACATCTTTTATTCAGGCTTCATCTCCGGTTCCTGAACTTGAATCAATAGCCTGCCATGTCTCCTGCTGATCTTGAGACTGTTGCTTGCACAGCCTTTAAGCCAATAATCTGCCATTTTGCCTACGAATTTTGGATCCATCAGCTGGATGAGTCAGGAGTCATTGCCAGCTTGCTCAAGTGGGCCCAGAACAAGAGGCAGAGCTTAAGCCCAAGGTTGAGAGGCCTCCAACCAGCCCCGAGAGCTGGCAGTTTGAATTCAGGCTTCTAGCTAGCTTCCTAAACCGTAACAGAATAAATTTCTGTTTGTTGAAGCCATCCACTTGTGGTATTTCTGTTATAGCAGCACTAGAGAAGTAAGACAGTATTTAATAGTATTAACCTTTGTTGCCTTTAATGCTTGTGCTCCTCTCAATGTCTTCCTCTGCCTTGATCATTTAGTACTGATCTCCTGCTTATTGTGTATTTGGCTTCACCAAAGTTAATATGTGTCTACCCTGTAGCTAGTGATTTAACCTCTCTAACCCTCCTACTGGTGTTGGTGAAGAATAATGGAAATACCATGGACTGCCAGAAGAACAAACAAATATGTCCTGGAAGAAGTACAGCTGGTATGCTCCTTGGAAACAAGAATGGGCAGATTTTGTCTCACCTACTTTGGTCATGTTGTCAGAAGGGACCATTCCCTGGAGAAAGATATCATGATTGGTAAAGTAGAGGATCAGCAAAAATGGGGAAGACTGTCAACAAATGGATTGACATAGTGGCTGCAATGATAGGCTCAAGTACAGTAAAGATTGTGAGGATGGCACGTGACCAGGCAGTGTTTCATTCTGTTGTACATAGGGTTGCTAGGAGTCAGAGTTGAGTTGATGGCACTTAGGAACAACAACAACAACACCCCCAATCCTGGTAACCTTCAAAGGCTATTTCTTTCTGTGTGTAAACCTTTTCTTGACTTTTCACAATTGTAATCTCATATAATATTTCTCCTTTTGTGATTGACTAATTTCACTAAGCATAATATACTCTAGGTTCATCCATGTTATGAGATGTTTAGCAAATTTATCATTATTCCTTAATGTTGCATAGTATTCTGTTTACGTACCATAGTTTGTTTATGCATTCATCCTTTGATAGACACTTAGGTTGTTTCCATACTTTTGCTATTGTGAATAATACTGCAATGAACATAGGTGTGCATATATCTGTTCATGCCATGACTCTTATTTCTCTAGGATATATAATATATAGTAGTAGGATTGCTGAATCATATGGTATTTCTATTTCTAATTCTTAAGGAAGTACCATATTGTTTTCCACAGTGGTTGTACCAGTTTACATTCACACCAGCAGTGTATACGTGTTCTGATCTTTCCACAGCTTTCCAACTTTTGTTGTTTTCTGTTTTTTTGAATTTTATTATTAATGCCGGGTGAGATGATATCTCATTGCTTTGATATCATCTTTCTGATGGCTAATGGTCATGAGCACGTCTGCATGTATTTGTTAGCATCTGAATGTCTTCTTTGGTGAACTGTCTATTCATGTCCTCTGCCCATTCCTTAATTGTTTTTTGGTTTTTTTGTTATTGTTGATGCATTAAAGTTTTCTATAAATGTTAGCAGTTAGCCCCTTTCCAGATATGTCATTGCTGAATTTATTTTTCCCAGATTGTAGGGTCTCTTTTTCTTCTTTTGGTGAAGTCTTTTGATAGACATAAATGTTTAATTTCTAGGGATTTCCAAATGTTAGTTTGTCTTCTGATGTTTGTGTATTTTCAGATATGTTTGATCATGCACTTTCGCCATGTATTAGGACCCCTAAGTTATCCACTATTTTTCCTTTGATGATCTTTATAGTTTTAGGTTTTACTTTTAGGTCTTCGATTCATCTTAAGTTAGTTTTTGTGTGTGGTGAGAAATGTTAACCCTGTTTCATTTCTCTGCAAATGGCTATCCAGTTTTGCCAGCACCATTTGCTAAAGAGACTATCTCTTCCGCATTCAATGGGTTATAGCTGTGTGCCAAAGATCAGCTGTCCATACTTGATGGATTTATTTCTGGGTTCCCAATTCTGTTCCTCAGAAGGAAGGTTGGGCAATATACTTCCATAGGGATACTGCCTTGGAAACCCAAAGAGGGGTCGCTATGAGTCAGGTCTGACTCGACAGCACATAACAACAACAATTCTGTTCCATTGGTCTATGGATCTGTCATTGTACCAATACCAGGCTGTTTTGACTGCCATGGCTGTATGGTAGGGTTTGAGATTGGGTATGTACCAATACCAGGCTGTTTTGACTACCATGGCTGTGTAGTAGGTTTTGAGATTGGGTAATGTGAGGCCTCCACTTTGTTCTTCTTATTTAGTGGTGCTTTGTTTATGTGGGGTCTTTTTCATTTCCATATAAAGATAGTGATTAGTTTTTTCCACCTCCTTAAAGAATTATGATGGAATATGGATCAGGATTGTATTATATCTATAGATTGCTTTGGGTAGTATTGAAATTTTTCCAATGTTAAGTCTTCCTATCCATGAGCATGGTATATTCCTCTATTTATATAGATCTCTTTTGGTTTATTATAATAATGTTCTACAGTTTTCTTTGTATAGGTTTTTTGTGTCTCTGGGTAGATTTATTTCTAAGCACTTCATCTTTTGGCTGGTGTTTTGGTTCTCTAGTGCTGCTCTAACAGAAATACCAGAAATGGGTGGCTTTAACAAACAGGGATTTATTCTCTTACAGTTTTGGAGTCTAGAAGTCTGAGTTCAAAGTGCCAGCTCTAGGGGCTGGGCTAAGGCCCCTCGACCTTGGGCTTCAGTTCTGCCTCTTGCTCCTGGCCCACTGAAGCTGGGCCAGGAGCTTAAGTATCTCTTAACTCAGGCAGCTGCTGGCTGCTGAAGCTGACAAATCCAAGGTCAACAAATAAAATGACACGGTCCCAATATTACCAAACAACATGGCAGGCCACTAGCTCAACTCCAGAGACAGTACCAAGATTAGCAGGAAACATGGCAGGCTGCTGAATGAAGACTCTGCTACATGTAGGGTCCAAGCATGCCAAAGAGCTGCAGAGACCTTTCTCAAAACTTCTCCTTATGTACTGGAATCAGACCACACCCCTAAGGCAGCTACTAAGCTCCTCCAGTAGATTCCACCACGGAGTTGATTACCAATCTCATCATGGGGAATAACTACATCTAGCTGCCAAGCCACATAAAACCAGGCCCAGCCAAGGTGACACATAACCTTAACTACCACAGGTGGTTGTTGTGAATGGTTTTCCTGATTTCCTTTTCAGAATTTTCTTTGGTACTATGAGGAATCTGGCTGATTTTTGTGTGTTGATCTTATATCCTGGCACTTTGCTGAATCTTTCTATTAGTTTCAGTAGTTTTCTTGTTGAGTCTCTAATTTTCTGTGTAAAGGATTTTATCATCTGCAAATAGAGATAGTTTTATTCCTTTGCCAATTTGGGTACCTTTTATTTCCCATTCTTGCCTTATTACTCTGGCTAGGACTTCTATTACAATTTTGAATAGGAGAGGTGATAAAGTGCATTCTGGTTTGGTTTGCCAGGGGAATATTTTCAATCTCTCTCCAATGAAAATGTTGGCTCTTGGTTTTGTGCCCTTAATTATGCTGAGGAATGTCCCTTCTATTCGTATTCCGGGAAGTGGTTTTTTTGTTTGTTTGTTTGTTATTAAGAATAGGTGTTAGATTTTGTTAAATGTTGTTTTCTGCATCAAATGATACAATAATGTGGTTCTTTTTCTTTGTTTTATTTATGTGGTTGGTTTTTTTTTTTTTTTTTTTTTTTTTAATGTGGAACCATCTTTGCATATCTAATATAAAGCCCACTTGGTCATGCTATGTGACTGTTTGGATATGTGCTGGATTTCATTGACTAGGATTTTGTTAAGTTTTTGCATCTATGTTCATGAGGAATCTTGGTCTATAATTTTCCTTTTTAGTGGTGTCTTTGCCTGGTATGGGTATCAGAGTTATGCTTGCTTTGTAGAATGAGTTTGGGAGTATTCCGTCATTTGCTATGTTCTGGAATAGTTTGAGTAGAATTAATATCAGGTCTCCTCTGAATATTTGGTAGATTTCACTAGTGAAGCCGTCTGGTCCGAGATATATTTTTGTTGGGACTTTTTAAAGGACCTGTTCAATTTCTTCTTTGGAGATGACTCAGTTCAAATTTTCTACCTCAGATTGTGTTAATTTCATTAAGTAGTGTACATCTAAAACTTTGTCCATTTCTCCTAGGTTTTCAAATTAGTCAAGAGTACAGTTCTTCATAGTATTCTGTCTTGTAGGCTTACTTTGGATACTTCCATAACTGGGTTGGTTGCTGGGTTATGTAATCATGTGTGTTAATGGTTTGTTGTTGTTTGCTGTTGTTAAAAAATACATTTTATTGAAATATAATTTATGTATAGTGAAATACACAAAACTAAAGTGACATGGATCAATGCTTTTTTTTTTTTTTTTTTTTGCAGTGTTCCTTCCTCTTCCCTCCCACCTCTGGTAACCAGCTAAGAAAGTTTCCTTCCGTATATAAACCTTTCCTTGACTTTCTACATTAATGAACTAATACTATATTTGTCCTTCTGTGATTGACTTATTTCATACAGCATAATGCCCTCCAAATTCATCCATGTTATGTGGTGTTTTGTAGATTCTACATTATTCTTTAGTGTTCCATAGTATTCCATTGTGTGTATGTACCATAGTTTGATTATCCATTCTTCTGTTATAGGCACCTAGGTTGTTTCCATCTTTTGGCTGTAGTAAATAGTGCTGCGATGAACATGGGTGTGCACATATCTGTTCCAGTCCTGCCTCTCACTTCTTTAGGATATATACCTAGTAATGGGATTGCTGGGTCAAATAGTTATTTCTAATTCCAACTTTTTAAGGAATCACCATACTGCTTTCCACAGTGGTTGTATCATTTGACAGTCTCACTAACAGTGTATGAGAGTCCAAATCTCTCCACATCCTCTCCAACATTTGTTATTTTCTGTCTTGTTGAACTTTTCCATTAGTGCTGGGGTGAGATGGTATCTCATAATTGTTTTGATTTGCATCTCTCTGATAGCTAATGATTGTGAGCATTTCTTCATATATTTGCTTTCTTCATATATTTGCTGTCTGGCTTAATATTCTCTTTGGTGAAGTGTCTGTTCATGTCTTCTGCCCATTTTTTAAATTGGATTGTTAGTCTTTTTGTTGTTGAGGTGTTGGAGTTTTCTATAAATTTTAGAGATAAGTCCCTTGTCAGATATGTTGTTGCTGAATATTTTTTCCCAATCTGTAGGTTCTTTTTACTCTTTTGGAGAAATCTTTTGAAGCACATACAAATTTAATTTTTAGAAGGTCCCATTCATCTAGTTTATCTTCAGCTGTTTGTGCATTTTGGGTTATGCTTGACATACCATTTGCACCATAAATTAGGGCCCCTAAATTTGTCCCTATTTTTTTCCTTGAGGAACTGTATAGTTTTAGAATGGACTTCAGATATTTGTCAAAAATCAGCTGACCACAGGTTGATGGATCTATTTCTGTGTTCTCAATTCTGTTTCACTGGTCTATGTGTCTGTCGTTGTACCAGTACCAGGCTGTTTTGACTACTGTGCCTGTATAGTAGGTTTTGAGATCCAGCAGTGTGAAACCTACTTTGTTCATCTTCTTCAGTAGTGGTTTGCTTATTCAAGGTCTCTTTCCTTTCCATATAAAATTAGTGATTAGTTTTTCCATATCCTTAAAGAATGCTGATGGGATCTGGATTGGGATTGCATTGAATGTATAGATTGCTTTGGGTAGTATTGACATTTTCACAATGTTCAATCTTCCTAAACATGAGCATGGTAT
>NW_006924573.1:10035-11327 GCF_000298275.1 Orycteropus afer afer
TCCATGTATAGGATCATATCATCAGCAAATAGAGATAGTTTGACTTTTTCCTTACCAATGTGGATGACTTTGCTTTACCTTTCTTGCCTTACTGCCCTGGCGAGGACTTCCAGTACAATGTTGAATAGAACTGGTGATAGAGGGCATCCTTGTCTGGTTCTTGTTCCCTGGGGGAATGAGTTCAGTCTCTCTCCATTGAGAATAATGTTGGCTGTTGGTTTTGCACAGATGCCCTTTATTATGTTCGGGACATTCCCTTCTATTCCCATTTTGCTGAGAGTTTTATCAGGAATGGTTGTTGGATTTTATCAAATATGTTTTCTGCATCGATTGATATGATCATGTGGTTCTCTTCCTTTGTTTTATTTGTGTGATGGATGACATTGATTGTTTTTCTAATGTTGAACCATCCTTGCATAGCTGGTATGAACCCCATTTGATAATAATGTATTATTTTTTTTTGATACGTGGAGTCTATTGGCTAGGATTTTGTGGAAGATTTTTTAGTGATGTCTTTGCCTGGTTTTGGTATAAAGGTTATGCTTGCTTCATAAAATTAATTTGGGAAGATTCCATCCTTTTTTCTATGTTCTGGAATAGTTTGAGTAGGATTGTTGTCAGTTCTCTGAACATTTGGTAGAATTTTTCTTTGAAACTGTCTGGGCTATGGCTTTTTTTGTTGGTAATTTTTTTTTTTTTTTTTTATGACCTGTTCAATTTTTCTTCTGTTATGGGTCTGTTCAAATTTCCCAATTCAGTCTGTGTTAATTTAGGTAAGTGGTATGTTTCTAGAAATCTGTCCATTTCTTCTAGATTTTCAAATTTGTTGGAGTATAGTTCTTCATAGTATCCTGATAGTATCCTTTTTATTTCAGTTGGTTCTGTTGTGACATTGTCCAGTTCATTTCTTATTTGTGTTATTTGTATTCTGTCCCTCTTTTCCTTTGTTAAATTTGCCATTGGTTTGTCAATTTTATTAATCTTTTCAAAGAACCAACTTCTAGTTTTGTTGATTTTTCTGTTGTCTATTTTCTGTTTCATTTATTTTTGCTTGAATCTTTATTTCTTCTGGTGACTATAGGCTTTTTTTTTTTTTTTTTTCTTGGTGCTCTTTTTCTAATTGTGGAGATGTTGGGTTAAGGTGTTGATTTTGGCCTTTTCTTCTTTTTTGATGTGTGCATTTATTGGGATAAATTGGCCTCTGATCACTGCTTTTGCTGTGTCCCAGAGATTTTGGTATGGTGTGTTTTTATTCTCATTTGATTTGAGGAATTTCTTTTTTTTTTTTTTTT
>NW_006924573.1:12577-14200 GCF_000298275.1 Orycteropus afer afer
ATCTCCTACATTCCTTCCAAGTGGATGGCAGTGGTAGCTGGGCACCATCTAGTTCTTCTGGTCTCATAGTTGTATAGGTTGCAGATCAGATGGTGTACCTGATTTGAGGAATTTCTTAATTTCATTTTTTAATTTCTTCTATTACCCAGTCATGTTCAAGGAGTATGTTATTCAATTTCTATGTGTTTGCTCTTTTTACATTCATCTTCCTATTTTTGATTTCTAATTTTATAGCATTGTGATTTGAGAAGATGCTTTTCAGTATTTCAGTGTTTTTAAATTTATTGAGACTTGCTTTGTGACCTAAAATATGGTCTATCCTGGAGAATGTTCCATGTGCACTGGAAAAGAATGTATATTGTGCTGTTGTTGGGTAAAGTGCTCTGTAGATGTCTAAATTCAAGTTGGTGGATTGTATTGTTTAGTTCTTCTGTGTCTTTGTTGAGTTTCTTTCCAGTTATTCTATCTGTGATTGATAGTGGTGAATTAAAGTCTCCTACTATGACTGTACAATCATCTATTTGTCCTTTCAGTACTGTTAGACTATGCTTTATGAATTTTGGGCCCCTTTCATTAGGTCCCTAGATATTTATTATGGTTGTTTTTGTCTTAAAGTCAATTTTATCAGAAATTAATATTGCCACTCCTGCTTTTTTTTGGTTACCATTTACTTGATATATCTTTTTCCAACCTTTGATTTTTAGTCTATGTTTGTCTTTGTCTCTAAAGTGGGTCTCTTGTACACAGCATATTGATGGGTTATGTTTTCTTATCCAGTCTGCAACTCTTTTTTTTTTTTGCAGTATTCCCTCTCCTCCCCTCCCACCCCTGACAACCAACAAAGAAAGTTTTCCTCCATATATAAACTTTTCCTTGACCCTCCACAACAACGAACTAATACTATATTTGTCATTCTGTGATTGACTTATTTCACTCAGCATAATGTCCTCCAGTTCATCCATATTATGTGGTGTTTTGCAGACTCTACATTGTATTTTAGTGCTGCATAGCATTCCATTATATGTATGTACCATAGTTTGGTCATCCACTCTTCCGCTGATGGGCACGTAGGTTGTTTCCATCTTTTTGCTATTGTAAATAGTGCTGTGATGAACATGAGGGTGCATGTATCTATTCCTGTCCTGGCTCTCACCTCTCTGGGATATATACTTGGTAATGGGATTGCTGGGGCAAATGGTATCTCCAATTCCAACTTTCTAAGGAATCGCCATATTGCTTTCCACAGTGGTTGTGTACTTCACAGTGTGTGAGAGTCCCAATCTCTCTACATCCTCACCAGCATTTGTTATTTTCTGTCTCATTGAACCTTGCCATCAATGCTGGGGTGAGACAGTATATCTTGTTGTTTTGATTTACATCTCTCTGATGGCCAATGATTGTGAGCATCTTCTCATATATTAACTGACCACCTGAATATTCTCCTTGGTGAAGTGTCTATTCATGTCTTCTGCCCATTTTTTCAATTGGGTTGTTAATTCCTTTGGTGTTGAGGCGTTGGAGTTTTCAATCTTAGAGATAAGTCCCTTGCCAGATATGTAATTATCAGCAAGTATGAATTTGTTGCTGTCATTTTTGTCATGTGCTTTTTCATTGTGTTGATTT
>NW_006924574.1:0-1645 GCF_000298275.1 Orycteropus afer afer
CATGGTCAATATTAAGGGATAGCCAGTGTTGAGAATGACTGTTACAATTAAAATAGAAGACACAAAGTTTTCTATGGGCTAAGTAAACAAAAATAAAAATTAAGAAATGATGCAACATGTTTTTCCACTTAAATGTTCTGAATATCTTTGTCTAATAATCTTTGCTTCTTATAGTTTTGCATAGATTTCTCCCCCCTCATATTTTATCTCTAAGGCATAGCACTTAAACCACAATTACAATCTAGACTTTCTAACATGTCTGCTTGTAGATATCTGTAAATATATATTACATCTATGCACACACATTATCAGATTTTCTTTTGAATGACTGATTTTGACACATAAGTTACTTGTGGTAAAAGGAATGTGTGAACCAAGGCATGGTTGGTTTCTGGCAAATGATGCTAACATTTAGGGTTTGGACAAACACCCTGGGCACACATTGCTAGGCCACTTTGTGCTGCATTTCTGAAGTTGTGTGTATATTCAGGGGAACGTGGATCATATGTTTGGAATACATTTGCACTGAAGTCATCAGCTAGAAGTCATTTGATGGCCAGAAACCCTCCAAAGTACTTTCTATACCTTTAGGTTTAGAGAAAGGAGATCATGATTGAAAGGGAAATAATCTTAAACCTCAAGATTAAAATGTAGTTTGAGAGTGCAGATACACACCATTACAGAAGGTGTTTAACTTGGCAAAAGGTCATCCACCAACCCAAAGAGAAAAATTTCAGACATAAAGTCTTTCATCAGTATCTTTAACCTGGTGGCAAGCAGTTACGCTAAGCACCTTTACCAGAAAGATTCCTGAAGCATGCTAAGGTAATGAACACAAAGCAAGCTCTGCATTTTCTTGCCTGTTTGAAACAGTTTCTCTTGTGAAATGAACAGTGAATAGTGCCCTGTTGAAGCCCGGAGCTCTTTTTTTTTTTTTTTTCCCCCCAGCTGTCTCTTGCCTATTGCCACCGACTAGATTCCAACTCATAACATCGTATAGGATAGAGTCTACTAACCCTTAGTGTTCCCAAGGTGGTAATCTTTGCAGAAGCAGGCTGTCACATCTTTCCCCCATGGAGCAGGTTGGTAGGATTGAACCACTGACCTTTCCATTATCATCTGAGCACTTAACTACTGCAACTTTAGGGCTCCTTGTCATTGCTATTCAGTGGGTAAGTGGTGGGTTGCTATCCAATAGGTCAATGATTTCAATCCACCAGCTACTCAGGGAGAAAGGTATGGCAATCTGCTCCTACCAAGCTGATAGAGCCTTGGAAACCCTATGGGGGCAGTTCTAATCTATCTTATAGGGTCAATTATGAGTCAGAATTGGCTTGATGGCAATGGGTTTGGTTGTGGTTTTTATTCCTTTTGGTTTTTTACATAGATTATAAGCAGGACAAACACCATGTAAATTGAAGAGCATAGCTGTTGCCAGTGGCCAGATGTACCATCTGCTCAGGCTCAGAACCTGACCAAGACACCGTTCTACACTGCCAGTTTGAGGAGCCATCAATTACACTCTGCTGCCTGGAGACTGAGGCTCATGGTGACCCATGTGCTACAGAATAGAACTGTTCTCCATCGCGTTTGCAAGGCTGTGACCTCTGAAAGGTCACAAGATCTTCTGTGTTTTGTGTCACAA
>NW_006924574.1:4606-5311 GCF_000298275.1 Orycteropus afer afer
ATCGCCTCTTGCCAGACATGTAGTCAATCTGATTCCTGTGTACTCCATCTGGCAAAGTCCATGTGTATAACCACTGTTTGTGGTGATGAAAAAAGATATTTTCAATGAATAAGTCATTAGTCTTGCAAAATTCTGTCATGCATTCTTCAGCATTATTTCTGTCCCCAAGGCTAACTTTTCCAACTACTGGTGATTCTTCTTTGTTTCCAACTTTTGCATTCTAGTCACCATTGATAATTAACACATCTTGTTATTTTGGGTCCATCGGCCTGTAACAGTTCCCTTCTCTCTGCTCAACGATCTCCCAGGTCATGCCTGGCCCTCCCAGGTAGGGACACCCGGGGTCATTTTCTTTAGACACTCAGGGGAGGCCCTGTGGGTTAGCTCCAGGGTGAGATGGGGCCTCACACCCAACCAGGCAAGACATAAATCCCAGCCTAACATCACCAGTAGCTTATTTCATTTCATCACTTTACTTTTAATTTTATTTCTAAGAGTTTCACATGAACTAACCATTTATTTTAAATAAAGAAAATATCTTCTGCAATATGAAATTGTGTGTGCCTGTGTCTGTTATACTTTACATTGATAAAAGAAACATATGCCTGCAATGGGAAAATGGAATTTATGGAATAAATGATGTTCAAATGCAGATGAACCATTTTCTCTTCCTTTTCTGTCACTCATTCTTCCCATCTTCTCACT
>NW_006924574.1:5411-8492 GCF_000298275.1 Orycteropus afer afer
TTGCCCAACCTTCCTTCCAAGGAGTGGCTGGTGGGTTTGAACCGCCAGCCGTCTGGTTAGCAGGCAAGTGTCTTAGCCACTATGCTACCAGAGCTCCCTCTCACTCATTAGAAAAGTTTAAATTGATGATCAAATCTTGAAAGGAAACAAGCAGTCTGTACCATCACATCTTCCCATATATAAAAGACAAAGAAAGCAGCCAACAGAAGAGCTTTAGGGAAGGTTTCAGATTAGGTCTTCAACTGGAATAAAGGACATAGTAAAGTAAAAGAGTCTTGCCATACTTGGCTCAGGCACCTCCTACTTGTTCACTCACCAAACAACGTACACCAGACCTTTTGTATATGAGGCATATTTTGTTAGCTCTAGAATAATATACAAGGTGTTCTGGTGCACAATGCCAAAGACATTTGACTGCTAACTGAAAGGTTAGTGGTTCACACCCACCAGCCACTCTGCAGAAGGGAGACTGGGCAATGTACCTCCATAAAGATTTGCTAGCTTGGAAACCCAATGAGGGTTGCTGTGAGTTAGAATCAACTCAGTGATAGTGGGTATAATACTATACACGTCTTCTTGTTGTTGTTATTTGCCATCAAGTCATAGTTATTTTTATTTTGGGAGTCTACAAAGTTATTTCACTCTAAAGATCAAAGTCAGGGAAACTCAAACAAAAGTTTTCTGGGAAAATTTTTTATAGTACAGTGAGGACTGTGAAAGCCAGAACTCAATGGGACTGTTATATTTTTCTGGGTCTTGCATTTTTCAACTTTTGACAGAGTGCAGTCTTACCACTTTTATATGGCTGGTTTTAGTGGAAAATATTTGTTTCCCTTCTCTGACAGGATTCCACCTCACACAGGTTCCAGATTTCACAGGTTACTGTATAGGTTAAAATCAAGTCAGGGATGTTCTGGAAAAGTCATTTCCCTTGTCATTGTGATTTCTTCTCAATTTTCTCAGCTATCCATGTCACTTAGAGAAAGCGCATGTCCTAGAGTAGAAAAGCAATGCTGTGGCACCTTTCAGACAGCATGGGAAACAAATCATGGGCACCCTGGAAACTGATGCAACTCAGATGAGCGAGTGCAAGGTAACAAGTAAAATCTGAGTTCTGAGGTTGTCTCCCATTATTCCGACTCAACCTCCTCCTACAGTAACAAAAGGCCAAGGTACCTAATTGTGAGCAATTGGAGCTAGTAAATTATAGAAGAAAGCTCCATCCTGCAGACAGCACACCAGAATCGGTGATGACAGTTCTACTGGGTTGGTTGGACTAACTCATACTTTTCCTCTGGGTGAGCTGCATGTGGATCTCCATCGCAGCACAGGGGCCCTTTTGTTCTTTCAAAGAGATGAGCCTTTCCTCTGGAAAGCTGAACCCAGAGTGAATCAGGGGATGGGATAAGACTAATCCAGGTTGCTGATGCAGCCACCTGACATGTTGTGAAAAAAAGAAAAAGTACCAATAACAAAGCCACCTTTGAGCCACTTGTGCTCCCTCAAGGGCATGTTGGGAAACAGCGTCTAAGCGTGCTGCTCTGTCAGCCCCTACCATCTTGAGTTCCCTGGGGGAGCACTCTATCATGGCGAAGTGATTCCCAAGTGGGCCTTCCACAGTGGTAGTTCCATTCAAGGTTATAGCCATCACCAGTGGATCCCAATGTTTGCTCCAATAAGTGACACCTACTTAAGAAGCTGAAAAACTCCTCTGAGCCTCCTTTTCAACAATATTACAAAAGTTATAGTAGAATTACCCAGAAGATATAATTTCCATATAATCCAGACAGATTTCCTAGAAAGGAGGGAGGGACTAAGGTATGGAGTCTCGGGCACACTGTCATTTTATAGTTACAAGGCAAACTAACTCTCTGTGTCATTGTGCAGGCAGTAGAAAAAGAAATGGTGCCCCATTCATTTGAATGTCTAACATGTTCTCCATTAATGTCACAAAAATGCCTAAATTTACAGAGTGAAATTAGTTAGTCTAGTCACAAGGCTATGCGATTTAACATATCTTTTTAGTAGCTACCAGAATTCTGACTGGTTAGTTAACTCAGTGCAGTAGCATATACAAGTTGTCATATTACCAGAGCCATTTGGGGAAAAGAAAAAAAAAATTAGACTTGACTTTACCCAAATACCGAAAGAAGCTATAAGATAATAGGACATTTATTTGATAATAAATAAAGTAGCCAGGGAATCAAAACTGTTGACATACCACAGAACCTGTAAAAGTTGGAACTCAGAGGGATTACCTTGTTTTTCCAGGTCTTGCAAGTTTTCCAGCTAAGTGCAATCTTACCATTTTTCTATTACTTATTTTAGTGGAGAATATTTTGGTTTTCCTTATCTGAAAGTTTTCTTCCTTACCCAAGTTCTGACTTTCAGAGGTACTGTATTTTGTTGAGTGCCTATTATTTTTCAAAAGCTCTTTATTGAGATATAATTTATGTATCTTGCAATTCACCCATTAAAAGTGTAAGTCCAATGGTCTTTCGTATGTTCAGAGAAAGTGAAATCATTCCCACAGGTGATTTAGAACATGTCCAAACCAAAAAAAAAAAAAAAAACCACTGCCATCGAATTGGACTCGACTCATAGAGACCCTTTTTGGTTTTCCAAGGTGGTATCACTACAGAAGGAGATTGTCCAACCTTTCTTCAGAGAAGTGGCTGGTGGGTTTGAACCATCAGCCTTCTGGTTAGCAGTCAAATGCCTTAGGTGTTATGCCACCAGTGCTCCCAGAATATGTCCATCACTTCATAAATAAACCCTGAACCCTTCACTTATCATTCTCCCATCCTTGCTACAACAGTCACCCTAACCTGAAGCAGTGGGTTGTGTCTGACGTGGTGGGAACTTGGTAAATGCATGTTTTATTGGGAAATCCTCACTGCCTTGTAATGGGATGCTTAGAGCTGCTCGTTTCACAGTGGCTCTAGAATGTTGCACAGATTTGCTGCCAAGCCTCTTCCCCTTTTTGAAAATTGGGATGACACTGTTCATCTGCAGCCATCTGTGTGTGTGTACAATTCCTCAAACATCAACAGACGCAGCTCGGGGAACTCAATTATTCAT
>NW_006924574.1:9162-9668 GCF_000298275.1 Orycteropus afer afer
GATGGGCCTCTAGGTTGGAAGGCACTTAAAATACACAGTGGCTGCAACAATGGACTCAAGCATAACAACAGTAATGGAGGTTGGGTAAGACCAGTCACCAAGCACTTTGACCTATTATGAATGAGGTCAACTAGAGTCAGAGCCAAGTAAACGAGACAACAGCATTACAGAGTGTTGGTGTTTTAGAAAGTTTTTCTGCTGGCATAGTAGTGAAATCATTTGGCTGTTAAACAAAAGGTCAGTGGTTCGAACCCACCAGCTACTCTGCAGGAGAAAGAATGTACAACCTGCTTTCATAAAGATTTAGTCTTGGAAACCCTATGGGTCAGGTTGCCTCTATACTAAAGGATCACTATGAGTTACCATAAGGGTCACAATGAGTTAATCAACTCAGTGGCAGTGGGTTTAGCTTTTTGGTGGAGGTACCTAGAATAGGGAGTAAGGGCTTGGCTTGGAGCAGGCAAAGCTATGTAACTGAGAACACATAAGTGAAGTGACAGAAAGAC
>NW_006924574.1:12631-13140 GCF_000298275.1 Orycteropus afer afer
CAGAGATGACTCAACAGCACTTAACTACAACAGCAAGCTAGAAGAATGAGAAAATATGTGTTGGAGGTAATACAACTGCAATGCTCTTTAGAATTGAGTATGGCCAGACTTTCTTATACTTTGGTCATTTACTTAGAAGAGACAGTCCCTGAAGAAGGATATCATGCGTAAGAAAGGTGGAAGGTCAACAAAAAAGGGGAAACCCCTCAATGAGATGGATTGACACAGTGACTGCAATTACCAGCTCAGGTATAGCAGGGACTGTGAGGCTACCACAGGACTGGGCCGTGTTTTATTCTGTTGTACATAGGGCCAATATGAGTCAGAGATGACTGGACAGCATCTAACAATAGCAAATGATATTATTCGTGAGATAAGAGGTTAGCAAATATTTTCTTCCAATATGTTGCTTGATTTTTCATCCTCTTAACAATGTTCTTAACAGAGAAAATATTTTTAATTTGGATGAAGTCTGATTTATTAATTTATGCTTTTATGGAACTTGTTGG
>NW_006924575.1:0-2129 GCF_000298275.1 Orycteropus afer afer
TAAAAAAAAAAAAAAAGAAAAAAAAACTTTTGTTTTCTAAAACTCTTTCCTTTAGAAAGAAAGAAAAGTCTTTTGCAACTTTCCATAAGTTTCAAAATTGTCAGGACTTTACCATTGGTCACTGAGAAAGAATGCTTAAGCTATTTAACCAAAGACCTTAAAGGTAAAAATTTTATCCTTTTTTTTTTTTTTCCCTACAACTATGTGGCTTGAATTTTGACTTAGAAATATTTATTTCAGCCTTTGAAGCAGATTACACAAATAATGCACTAACTGTTCAAACCATTAATCTTGTTGTTGTTAACAGCAAGAAATCCAATTCTTTGTTATTTAACATTAAAGTTTTTAAAGATTCTCATAAATGAACCATCAAACTTTAACTGAAGCAGATAAAAGCTTTGAATATATCAGATAAATTCTCTTTTAATAAACCTTTTGAACATTGTCTTTTTTGCATATCTCTCATATTATAATCCTTTAAGTGGTAAAAATGAGCACATTCACATTCATTAGCAAATTGGATTACACACACACACACACATATATATACATAAGTGTATAAACTTAAATTGTGATGACTAGCTATTAA
Organism: Orycteropus afer afer; assembly: GCF_000298275.1. Lineage (NCBI taxonomy): Eukaryota > Metazoa > Chordata > Mammalia > Tubulidentata > Orycteropodidae > Orycteropus > Orycteropus afer. The sequence goes on from NW_006924575.1 coordinate 590, forward strand.
ATTAATAATATTTTAAAGACCTTGGAAATTATTTTAAGCTAATATACAATAAAACAAAACTACCTTTGAAATAAAGTTTGTTTAAATATTCTAAGTTTGCATTCAAACCTTTCCTGATTCTCCAATCTTTCCCAATCTAATTTAGTCTTTTAACATTTATTTTATCAACTAGTATTGGAAATCACAAGGTCTCTGCTCAATCAACCAATTCATTGTTATGAATATAACTTTAAGTCACTGGTTAAATCAAAAACCAAACTCACTGTCATCGAGTTGGTCACGACTCATAACGACCACTCATTGGGTTTCCAAAGCAGTATGGAAGTAGTTTGCCCAATCTTCCTTCTGAGGAGTGGCTGGTGGGTTTGAACTGCCAGTCTTCTGGTTAGCATTCAAATGCCTTAGGCACTGTACCACCAGAGCTCCCAAGTCTGGTCAGGTGTGAAAACATTTCCAAAGACCATCCCAGATGAGTCTCATTGCAATTTCTATGTTTCAGCTTCTTAGTTCTTGTTAGGTGTAATTGAGTCAGTTTCGACTCATAGCATCTTTACAGTGCAACAGAACAAAATGCCTCCACGTCCTGTGCCATCCTCACAACCACCGTTCTTCAGTGCATAGTCATAACCACTGTGTCAATTCATCTCATTGAGGGTCTTCCCCTTTTTCACTCACCCTCTATTTTAACTAGCATGACTTCCTTCTCTAGGGACTGCCCCTTTCTGGCAACCTGACCATAGTAGGCAAGATGAAGTCTGGCCATTCTTGCTTCTAAGGATCATTCTGGCTGCACTTCCTCCAAAACAGATTTGTTTATTCTTCTGGTAGTCTGTGGGGAGCTCTGGTGGTGTAGTGCCTAAGGCATTTGACTGCTAACCAGAAGGCTGGCAGTTCAACTACCTGGTCCCTCTTGGTAGCTGGCTGTGACCAAGAACTGACCACAACCTTGCTCCTTGTCAGCTCTACTATACACCTGGGAATTCAGATCATAAACATAAACTTATAGGACCATTGTCTGCTAACTCTAAACATGTTTTTGGGTATATTCCCAGCTTCATAGACATACCTAATAGTTCAGCCTGTCCACCCCTCTATCCACCCATATACCCATACTTACCTTCACTGACAATGCAATACTGTATGTGCAAAAGTGTTTATCTTCGTTGTCTGTACCTCCCCTGTACCTCTCTATGACGTTCTCTTCCTCAATGCCACTATATTGATTACTCACATTTGGTACATTGCCCTTATCTTCACACAAATCAATACTATTCTCTATCTATATAACAATGTTCCCTACCCTCTCCTCCCACCACTGGTAACCAACAAAGAAAACGTCCTTCCATAGATAAACCTTTCCTTGACTTTTAAAATAACAGACTAATACAATATTTGTCCTTTTGTGATTGGCTTATTTCACTCAGCATAATGTCCAACAAATTCATCCATGTTATGTGGTGTTTTGCAGATTCTACATTATTCTTTAGCATTGCATAGTATTCCATTGTGTGTATGTACCATAGTTTGGTTATCCATTCCT
>NW_006924575.1:5560-6076 GCF_000298275.1 Orycteropus afer afer
ATAGTAGATCATATGGTTGTCTGATTCAAAATGGCCAAAACCAGTCCATTTCAGCTCACTAATGCTGAGGATATCAATCTTTATGCGTTCCATTTCTTTTCAACAACTTCCAATTTTCCTAGATTCATACTTCGTACATTCCATATTCCGATGATTAATGGATGTCTGCGGTTGTTTCTCTTCAATTTGAGCGGTGCCACATCAGCACCTATGATGGTCTATGCATCTGTCATTAAATCAATACCAGGCAGTTTTGACTATGGTGACTGTATAGCAGGTTTTGAGATCTGGCAGCGTGAGACCTCCTACTTTTTTCTTCTTCTTCAGTAGTGCTTTGCTTATCCGAGGTCTCTTTCCTTTCCATATTAAGTTAGTGATTGGTTTTTTCATATCCTTAAAAAATGTTGATGGGATCTGGATTGGGATTGCAATGAATGCATAGATAGCTTTGGGCAGGATTGACATTTTCACAATGTTCAATCTTCCTATCCACGAGCATGAGATGTTCTTCCATTT
>NW_006924575.1:6632-7817 GCF_000298275.1 Orycteropus afer afer
TCTCTTACCTTTGAGAAAAATAGTGGCGTTTGGTTTTACATAGATGCCCTTTATTGTGTTGAGGAATGTCCCTTCTATTCCTATTTTGCTGAGAGCTTTGATCAGGAATGGGTGTTGGATTTTATCAAATGCCTTTTATGCATTGATTGATATGATCATGTGATTCTTCTCCTTTGTTTTATTTACATGGTGGATGATATTGACTATTTTTCTAATGTTGAACCATCCCAGCATACCTGATATGAGCCCCACTTGGTCATAATGAATGATTTTCTTGATGTGTTGTTGGAGTCCATTGGTTAAGATTTTGTTGAAGATTTTTGTGTCTATATTCACGAGAGCTATTGGTCTGTAGCTTTCCTTTAGAGTGATGTCTTTGTCTGGTTTTGGTATCAAGGTTATGCTTGCTTCATAAAATGAGTTAAGGAGGATTCCATCCTTTTCTATGTGTTGGAATAATTTCTCTGGTAGAATTCTCCAGTGACACCGTCTGGGCCAGGACTTTTTTAGTTGGTAATTTTTTGATGACCTGTTCAATTTCTTCTTTTGTGATAGACCTGTTCAATTTTTCCACATCAGTCTGTGTTAGTTTAGGTAAGTGATGTGTTTCTAGAAATCTGTCCATTTCTCCCAGATTTTCATATTTGTCAGAGTACAGTTCTTCATAGTATCCTGATATTATCCGTTTTATTTCAGTTGGTTCTGTTGTGATGTCATCCATTTCATTTCTTATTCATGTTATTTGCATTCTCTCCTTCTTTTCCTTTGTTAAATTTGCCAGTGGTTTGTCAATTTTATTGATCTTTTCAAAAAACCAAATTCTGGTGTTTTTTATTTTTTCTATTGCCCTTCTGTTTTCTCTTTCATTGATTTCTGCTTGAATCCTTATTATTTCCTCTCTTCTGGTATCTGTGGGCTTTTCTTGCTGTTCTTTTTCTAATTGTTAGAGATGTTGGTTTAAAGTGTTGATTTTTTTTCTCTTTTTTCTTTTTTGGTGTGTGCATTTATTGCTATAAATTGGCCTCTAATCACTACTTTTGCCGTGTCCCAAAGATTTGGGTATGTTGTGTTTTCATTCTCTTTTGATTCAAAGAATTTTTGAATTTCAATTTTTATTTCTTTTCTTATCCAGTCTTTCTCAAGGAGAATATTGTTCAGTTTCCATGTGTTTACTCTTTTTCTGTT
>NW_006924575.1:10637-14374 GCF_000298275.1 Orycteropus afer afer
ATTTATTTTGTCATTGTTCTTGTATTTTCTTCCAAAATTCTTCTAAGGTTTTTTCTGTGTTTTCTTTGGTCTGTCTCTCAATCCTTTGAAGATATCTAAATACAAGTCTTTTGAATTTCTTATCAGAGAGTTCCAATGCCGCTTCTTCTTCAGGGATATGTTCTGGGTATGTATTCTTTTCCCTTGTTTCTACCATTTTATCTTGCTTCTTTGTGTGGATTGTGATGGTCTGTTGTCTCTGAGACATCGTGATGTTGTATTAAGATCTCTGTTAACTGTTTGTGAAGAGCAGCCAAGGGTGATTCATGCTCTTCTTGGTGGTTTTTTTTATCATTGGTCCATTGGTAGAGAAGGTGAGCGTGGCTCTCACTCAGTAAGTGATGTTGCAGTAGGTGTAGGTGTAGTTGTATCTTATGGGGACTCTTGCTGTCTCCCACTCAGTTAGACAAAAATTACAATAGAATAACCATCAAAAAACTAAAAGCACATGGACAAATACACCATGTAATCACACAGGAACAGTAACCAAAAAAAAAAAAAGAAAAAAGTGAAAAAAAGAAGAAGAGAAAAGGAAGAAAACCTGCAGTATCTCGAGATAGGGCACTAAGAGAAAAAAGGCAGAGAAGGAGAATAATGAAGAAAAAAATGGGAAAAATGTGAAAAGGAAAAATAAGGAATGGGGTTAAGTACAATAAAAAGGGGGAAATAAAGAGAATTTACAGTAAAAAAAAAAAAAGAAAATTTAATCAGGAACAGGGAAAAAAAAAAAAAAAAAAAAAGCTGTAAACTAGGACCTGGGAGTAAAAAATAATAGTAAAAAGGACAAAAGTATTATTAATAATAATAGTTTAAAACAGACAAATGTAAGCAAACTAAACACCAGAGAAAAGAAAGAGAAAAATAAAAAGAAAAATTTGGTGGATTCAAGGCAGGACACCCAGGCTCCGTCCAAGCACACAGACTAGGGTGGAGTTCCTGCAGGCCCAGAAGGTGGGTGGAAGTGTGGGATGGCCGCATCTCCATTCACCAAGGTGTGTGAGGTATAAGAGTAACAAGAGGAAGGTCACACCTTTTCAGTTGTGCAGGTCCAAAGTGCCCTTGGGGTTACTGGCAAGCAGAACCTGTTCTTAAGCCTCTGGAATCGGGTAGAGTGTTGTCTCTTACATATCCAAAATGGTCAAGGCGCTTGTAAACATTCAAAATGGTGGCACCCTCTGGACAGGTAAAAGTCCACAGCTCAGCCCATCTTCCTCTTCATCGCTGCTTCCCCTTTTATTCCCCAGCCACCAGAACAGTCCGTCATGCAGTCCCTGGCTAGGAGCACTGATTTTTAGGTTAATTCTTAGGTCTTACCACCACTCAGGAATCTCCAAGCTGTCTGTGCTGTCAGGATCACTCAGGATCGCTGCCAGACCGCAGCACCATATGTCTCCTTTTCTGGTATTTTCATGCAATTTCTTCTGCTAGTTGGGGTTTAGCCCACTTCTATATCCTTCCCTGCAAGGCTCCTGGGTCCAAGATTATCTTCTGTTTTTGTGTTAATTGGTTCCCCTTTTCTTTGTTGAAGACAGTCTGTGCAGTCTTTCTGCCTATTCTGCTATCTTGGAATCATTTAGAGAAAGTCAATTTTTGTAAGGAAATGTGCAAAGACCTGGAATTAAAAAATCAAAATGGAAAAACATGCTTGGCATTTCTCAAGCTGATAAAACTGAGGAAAAAATTAAAACCTTGAATCATAATATTGAAATATTCCAAGGGGAACATGTTGAATGATACAGGAAACACCAAAAGAAGATGGATGGAATACACTGAGTGACTTTACCAAAAATAATTGGTAGATGATCATCCATTTCAAGAGGTGGCATATAATCAAGAACCAATGGTATTGAAGGAAGAAGTGAAGGCTGCACTAAATGAATTGGGGAAAAGTAAGACTCCAGGATTTGATAGAATGAGAAGTTTCAACAAACAATGCTTTGTTGGAGGCACTCACTTGGCTATGCCAAGAGATTTGGAGGACAGCTACCTGGCCAACTGACTGAAAGATATATAGATATAGATATAGATATAGATATAGATATAGATATAGATATAGATTTGTACCCATTCCAAAGAAAGGTGATCCCACAGAATGTGAAAATTATCAGACAATATCATTGATATCACCCACAAGTAAAATATTACTGAATGTACTCCAAAAACAGTTGCAACAGTATATTGAAAGGGAACTTCCAGAAATACAAGCTGGATTCAGAAATGGATGTGGAGTAAGGAATATCATAGCTGATGTCAGATGGATCTTGGCTGAAAGCAAAGAATACCAGAAGGATGTTTACTTGTGTTTTATTGACTATGCAAAGACATTAGTTTTTGTGGATCATAACAAATTGTGGATAACATTGAGAAGACTGTGAATTCCAGAACACTTAATTCCACTCATTACAAATCTGTGCATAGATCAGGAGGTTGTCATTCAAACATAACAAGGGGATTCTGCATGATATAAAATCAGGAAGGGAGTGCATTAGGGTTGTATCCCTTCACCATACTTATTCAATCTGTATGCTGACCAAGTAATGCAAGAAGCTGTACTATATGAAGAAGAGCATGGCTTCAGGATTGCAGGAAGGCTTATGAACAACCTGAGATTCACAGGTGACACAACTTTGGTTGCTGAAAGTGAGGAGGAGTTGGAGCACTTATTGATGAAGATTAAAGACTATAGTCTGCAGTATGGATTACACTTCAATATAAAGAAAACACAAATCCTCACTACTGGACCACCGCATCACAATGAGTGGAGAAAAGATGGAAGTTGTCAAGGACTTCATATTACTTGGTTCTATGGTCAATACTAATGGAGGCATCAGTCAAGACATCAAAAGACATATTGCACTGGGAAAATCTGTTGCAAAAGATTGGTGAAGATCTGTTGCAAAAAAAGTGGTGAAGAGCAAGATATCTCCTTGAAGACTAAGGTACTCCTACCCAAGCTATGGTATTTTCAGTCACCCCATATGCATTTGAAAGCTGAACAATGAATAAGGAAGACCAAAGAAGAGTTGGTACTTTTGAGTTGTGGTGTTGGCAAAGAATGGTGGTAGTACCATGGACTGCTAAAAGAAAACAAATATGTCAGAGATGAAGTGCAGTCAGAATGCTCCTTGGAAGAGAGATGACCACACTATGTCTCATCTACTTTGGTCATGTTGTCAGAAGGGACCATTCTATGCAGAAGGATGTCATGCTTGAGTGCAGGGTCAATGAAAGAGTGGAAGGTCCTCAAGGAGATGGATTGACACAGTGACTGCAGCAATGGGCTCAGGTATAGTAGAAATTGTGAGGCTGGCACAGGACCAGGCAGTTTTTTGTTCTGTTGTACATAAGATCGCTATGAGTCAGAGATGACTTGAAGGCATATAACAACAACAACAATTCAGATTAGCTTCTGAAATCCATCACTCATCTGTCATTTTGTCAACTGTTCTTGCTTGCATGTTGCTGTGATGCTGGAGGAAATGCCACCAGAATTTCAAATACCAGCAGGCTCACCCATGGTGGACAGGCTTCAGTGGAGCTTCCAGAATAAGATAGACTGGGGAGAAGGATGAGATCATTCACTTCTGAAATAATTGGCCACAGAAAAGTTATGAATATCAGTGAAACACTGATGTATTACTACACTACTTTACGATTGACACTAAAAAATTGCTGGAAAAGAGGCGGGGCAAGATGGC
>NW_006924576.1:0-539 GCF_000298275.1 Orycteropus afer afer
TTTCTATAAATTTTAGAGATAAGTCCTTTGTCCAATATGTCATTGCTGAATATTTTTTTCCACTCTATAGGTTCTCTTCTTATTCTGTTGGAGAAGTTCTTGATGGACTTTAGAATTTAATTTTTATAATGCCCTAGTCATCTAGTTTATCTTCTGTTGTTTGTGCTTCTTGGATTTCCTTGATATTCTATTTATGCCATAAATTAGGGCCCCCAAGTTTGGTCCTATTTTTTCTTTGATGAACTTTGTAGTTTTAGGATTCACATTTAAGTCTTTGATCCACTGGGATTTAGTTTTGTGTACAGTGTGAGGTACAGATCTTGCTTCATTTTTATCCACATGGATACCCAGTTTTTCCAGCACCATTTGTGAAAGAGACTATATCTTCCCCATTGAATGGATTTCAGCCCTTTGTCATAGATGAGCTGACCATAGGTGGATGGATATTTTCCTGCATTCTCAATTCTGTTCCACTGGTCTATGTGTCTGTCATTGTAAAAATACCAGGCTGTTTTGCATCTGTGGCTGTACAGTAGATT
>NW_006924576.1:1335-3625 GCF_000298275.1 Orycteropus afer afer
TTATGTTGAGGAATTTCCCTTCTATTCCTATTTTTGAGAGTTTTTATCAGGAATAGGTGTTGGATTTTACCAAATGCATTTTCTGTATTAATTGATATGATCATTTGATTCTTTTCCTTTATTTTACTTATGGATGGATTATTTTGATTGTTTTTCTAATGTTGAACCATTCTTGCCTATCTGGTAGGAATTCCATTTGGTCATGATGTATTTTTTTTTTTTTTTTTTTTTTGATATATTGTTGGAGTATATTGGCTAGGATTTTGTTGAAGATTTTTTCATCTGTATTCATGAGGCATATTGCTCTGTAGTTTTCTTTCCTAGTGATATCTTTGCCTGGTTTTGGTATCAGGGTTGTGCCTGCTTCATAAAAGGAATGTAAGAGAATTCCATGTTTTTTCATGTTCTGGAATAGTTTGAGCAGAATTGGTGTCAGCTCTTCTCTGAATGATTGGTAGAATTCTCCAGGGAAAACATCTGGACTAGGACTTTTTTATTGTTGCTAATTTTTTTATGACCTGTTCAGTTGCTTCTTTTGTAATGGGTCTGTTCAAATTTTCTACCTCAGTCTGTGTTAGTTTAACTAAGTAGCATATTTCTAGAAATCTGTCCATTTCTTCTAGGTTTTCAAATTTGTTGAAGTACAGTTCTTCATAGTATTCTGATATTATTCTTTTTATTTCTGTTGATTCTTTTGTGATGTCACCCCTTTCATTTCTTATTCTTGTTAATTGAATCTTGTCCTTCTTTGGCTTTGTAAAGTTTGCCAGTGGTTTGTCAATAATCTTTTCAAAGAACCAACTTCTAGCCTTATTGATTTATTTCTATTCTCTTTCTATTTCCTGTTTCATTTATTTCTGCTCGAATCTTTATTATTTCTTTTCTTCTGGTGACTTTTTTTTTTTTCCTTTCTTTCTGGTTAGGCTTCTTTTGCTCCTTTTTGTGTTAGGTTGGGTCCTCTAGAGAAGCAAAAAAAAAAAAAAGTAAAGCTTATATATAGTTGTTGTTGTTGTTATATGCCGTCGAGTCAGCCCTGACTCATAGCGACCCCTCCTTGGGTTTCCGAGGCAGTATCACTATGGAAGTAGGATTGCCCAACCTTCCTTCCGAGGAATGGCTGGTGGGTTTGAACCGCCAGCCTTCTGGTTAGCAGTCAAGTGCCTTAGCCACTATGCTACCAGAGCTCCCTTATATATAGATAGAGAGAAAAATTTATCTTAGGAAAATGACTCACACAGTTATAGACTCTGGTAAATCCAAGTTCTTGATCAAACATCAACCTGGAGGTTTTTCCCAACTCATACAGCTGCAGGGGCTGATGAGCTCAAGGTTAGCAGGCCTGTGGACGCTCATGGACAGTTGTAGGCAGCAAAACAGGATCTAGATCCACATAAAGTTCTTGAATTTCCCCAGGATGTCCATATATATATTGGGAGCAGGCCACACCCCTCGAGAAACTCACTTTCAACTGCTTGCCTGCTCAAGGTATATGCACCAGATCTCATCATGGGAATAATCATATCACAACAGCTCAAACCAGTCAGAATCATGGTCCAACCAAGTTGACACACAACCCCAACTATCACAATTAAGGTGTTGATTTTGGCTCCTTCTTCTTTCTTGATGTGTGCATATATTGCTATAAATTGTCCCCATTCACTGCTTTTACTCTGTTCCAAAGATTTTGGTATGTTGTGTTTTCATTCTCATTTGATTCAAAGATTTTTTTCTTTTTTTTCATTTTGTATTTCTTCTACTACCCAGTCATTTTTGGAGTGGGTGTTATTCAGTTTCCATGAGTTTTCTCTTTTTCCATTGGTCTTCCTACTGTTGATTTCAAATTTTATAGCATTGTAGTCTGAGAAGACATTTTGCATTATTTCAATGTTTTTAAACTTATTGAGGATTGCTTTGTGGTCTAACATATGGTCTATCCTGGAGAATGTTCCATGTGTGCCAAAAAGAATGTATACTGCATTGTTGTTGGGTGAAGTGCTCTTTAGATGTCTGTAAGGTCAAATTGGTTGGTCATATTGTTTAGCTCTTCTGCATCTTCTCTGAGTTTCTTTCCAATTGTTCTATCTTTTATTGAAAGTGATGTATTAAAATCTCCTACTATTGGTGTGGATTCATCTATTTGTCTTTTCAATTCTGTTAAAGTCTGATTGGTATATTTTGGGTCTATTTCATTGGGTATGTAGATATTTATTATAGTTATGTCCTCCTGTTCAATTGATCCTTTAATCATTATATCATGTCTTTTCTTGTCTCTTGTGGTTTTTGTCTGAGT
>NW_006924576.1:7032-8615 GCF_000298275.1 Orycteropus afer afer
CACAACTCAAAAGCATCAAGTCTTCTTCGATCTTCCTTTTTCACTATCCAGCTCTCACATGCATATGAGGTGATTGAAAATACTATGGCTTGGGTTAGGTATTTTCTAGTCTTCAAAGAGATATCTTAGCTTTTCAGCGCTTGAAAGAAGTCTTTTGCAGCAGATTGCCAATGCAATACATTTTTTCATGCCTTGACTGCTCCTTCCACTGGCATTGATTGTAGAACCAACTAATATGAAGTCTTTGACAACTTCAGTCTTTTCTCCACCTATCATGATGCTGCTTACTGGTCCAGTTGTGAGGATTTTTGTTTCTTTATGTTGAGTTGTAATCCATGCTGTGGACTGCAGTCTCTAGTTTTCATCAGAAAGTGCTCTAAGTCATCCTCACTTACAGCAAGCAAAGTTGTCTTGTCCGCATATCGCAGGTTGTTAATAAGCCTTCCTCCTCCAATCCTGATGCCACATTCATCTTCGTATAGTCTAACTTCTTGGATTATTTGCTCAGCATACAAGTTGAATAAGTATGGTGAAAGAATACAACCCTAACACACTCCCTTCCTGATTTTAAACTATGCAGTATCCCATTGTTGTGTTCAAATGACAGCCTCTTGGTCTATGTACAGGTTCCTCATGAGTACAATTAAGTGTTCTGGAATTCCTATTCCTCTCAAAGTTATCCATAATTTGTTATGATCCATACAATTGAATGCCTTTCATAAGTCAATAAAACACAAGTAAACAACTTTCTAGTATTTTTTCCTTTGAGCCAAGATCCATTTGACATCAGCTATGATATTCCTTGCTCCAGGTTCCCTTCTGAATCCAGCTAGCATTTCTGAAAGCTCTCTCTCAATACACTGCTACAACCATTTTTGAATGATCTTCAGTAAGATTTTACTTAAGTGTGATATCAATGATACTGTTCGATTATTTCCACATTCTGTGGGATCACCTTTCTTTGGAATGAATCTCTTCCAGTCAGTTGGCCAGGTAGCTGTCTTCCAAATCTCTTGGCATGGTCAAGTGAGTCCCTCCAGTGGTGCATCCATTTGTTGAAAAACCTCAGTGGGTATGCCATCATTTCCCAGACCTTTGTTTTCACCAATTCCATCAGTGCAGCTTTGACTTCTTCCTTCAATACCATTGGTTCTTGATCATATGCCACCACTTGAAATGGATGAACATCTACCAATTCTATTTGGTATAGTGACTCTGTTAATTCCACCCATCTTCTTTTGATGTTTCCTGCATCATTCAACATATTGCCCATGGAATCTTTCAATATTGCAATTTGGGGCTTTGATTTTTTTCCTCAATTCTTTCAGCTTGAGAAATGCTGAGTGTGTTCTTTCCTTTTGATTTTCTAACTCCAACTCTTGGCACATTTTATTATAATAATTGACTTTGTCTTCTTGTGCTGCTCTTTGATATCTGTTGTTCAGTTCTTTTATCCTGTCGAGTCTCCCATTTGCTTTAGTTACTCTCTATTCTAGGGCAAGTTTCAGAGGTCTTTTGTTCCTTGCCTTTCTCTTTAATGACCTTTTGCTTTCTTCTTGCATGATGTTCTTGATGTCATCCCA
>NW_006924576.1:9920-11203 GCF_000298275.1 Orycteropus afer afer
ACTGACAAATGAGTTTGTCTCCCTTAGCTGTTCCAAATTGCTCCACTCTCACTTCACAGCCTACACTACCACTTTACCCTCCATAAGAGCCATCTGCTGCTGCTTCCCAGCCTTCCTTGCCAGTACCAGCCCTCCAAAAAAAAGCCATCTGCGGCAGCTTCCAAGCCATCCCTCAATTTCCAGCCCTCAAAAAAAAAAAAAAAGAAGAACTTTTTCTTCATAATAGAACCCTTTCTTTGACTTTTTACAGTAACAGACTAACATATTTGTCCTTCTGTGATTAACTTATTTCATCCAGCATAATGTCCTCCAACTGCATCCACATTATGTGGTCTTTTGCTGATTCTACATTATTATTTAGGGTTGCATCGTATTCCATTGTATATGTACCATAGTTTGGTTATCCATTCTTCTGTTGATGGGCATCTAAGTTGTCTTCATCTTTTGACTACTGTAAATAGTGCTACTATGAACATGGGTGTGCATATATCCAATCTTGTCCTGACTCTCGTTTCTTTAGGATACATACCTAGTAATGGAATGGCTGGGTCAAACGGAACTTCTAATTCCAACTTTTTAAGGAATCACTATATTGCTTTCCACAGTGGTTGTATTGTTTGACAGTCCCACCAGCAGTGTATGAGAATCCCAATCTGTCCACATCCTCACTTGCTTTTGTTATTTTCTGTCATGCTGAACTTCACTGCTAGTGCTGGGGCAAGATGCTATCTCATTGTTCTTTTGATTCACATCTCCCTAAAGGTTAATGATTGTGAACATTTCTTCAAATGTTTGTTGGCCACTTGAATATCTTCTTTGGTGAAGTGTCTATTCATGTCTTCTGCTCAGTTTTTAATTGGATTATTTGCCTTTTTCTTGTTGAGGTGTTGGAGTTTCTTTAAATTCTAGAGATAAGTCCCTTGTCAGGTATATAATTACTGAATATTTTTTCCCAATCTGTCTTTTGACTCTTTTGGAGAAGTCTGGAAGCACATAAAAATTTAATTTTTAGAAGGTCCCTTTCATCTAGTTTATCTTCTGCTGTTTGTTCATTTTGGATTATGCTTGATAGTCTATTTATGCTATATATTAAAAAACAAAAACCAACTCACTGCTGTCAAGTCTAACTCATATCAACCCCTTCATGGGTTTCTGAGGTGGTATCACTGTGGAAGGAGATTCAACCTTCCTTCCTAGGAGTGGCTGGTGGGTTTAAACTGCCAGCCCTCTGCTTACCAGTCAAATGCATTAGGCACTATGCCAAAAGAACTAGGGCAAATTTA
>NW_006924576.1:13154-13628 GCF_000298275.1 Orycteropus afer afer
ACTTTTGCATCTATATTCATGTGGGATATTGGTCTGTAGTTTTTCTTTTGAGTGATGTCTTTGCCTGCTTATGGTAACAAGGTTATGCTTGCTTCATAAACTGTATTTGGGAGGATTCCATCTTTTTCTATGTTTTGGAATAGTTTGAGTAAGATTGGTGTCAGTTCTCTGAATGGTTGGTAGATTTCTCTAGGAAACTGTCTGGGTCAGGACTTTTTTTTGTTGGTAATTTTTTGATGACTTGTTCAATTTCTTCTTTTGTTATGGATCTGTTCAACTTTTCCACCTCAGTTTGTGTTAATTTAGGTAAGTAATTTGTTTCTAGGAATCTATCCATTTCTTCCAGATTTTCAAATTTGTTGAATATAGCTCTTCATAGTATCCATAGTATCCTGATATTATCTTTTTTTATTTCAGTGGGTTCTGTTGTGATGTCTCCCCTTTCATTTCTTATTCATGTTATTTGTATTCTCT
>NW_006924576.1:13728-14346 GCF_000298275.1 Orycteropus afer afer
GGGGGATTGTACTGTTTAGTTGTTCTGCATCTTTGTTGATTTTCTTTCTAGTTGTTCTATCTTTCTTTGAAAGTGGTCCATTAAATTCTCCTACAATGACTGTGGAGTCATCTGTTTGCCTTTTTCAATCTTGTTAAAGTCTGATTTATGTATTTTTGAGCTCTTTCTTTAGCTCCATAGTTATTGATTATGGTTATATCTTCTTGATCAATTGATCCTTTAATCATTATATGATGTCCTTCCTTCTCTCTTATGATGTTTTTTGTCTTAAAGTCAAATTGATCAGAAATTAATATTTCCACTCCTGCTCTTTTTGGGTTGCCATTTGTTTGATAAATCTTTTTCCAACCTTTGATTTTTAGTCTATTTTTGTCTTTCTCTCTACGGTGTGTCTCTTTCAGACAGAATATTGATGGATTATGTTTTCTTATCCAGTCTGCAATTCTCCATCTCTTGAGTGGTGCAGTTAATCCACTGACATTTAATCCATTGACATTCAATGTAATTATCGACAAGTATGAATTTGTCATTTTGTTATGTGTTTTTTCATGGTGTTCCTGGTTTCTTTGTTCCATATTATTTTCTGTGCTGAGCTCATTATGTTTATGAATCATGTTA
>NW_006924577.1:0-1221 GCF_000298275.1 Orycteropus afer afer
CATTCTCCCAGATTCCAGGGACTTAAGAACAGGCTCCACTTGCCAGTAACCTCAAGGACACTCCAGACCTGGACGACTGGAAAGGTGCAACATCCCCCTTGTTACTCTTATACTCCACATCCTCTTGGTGAATGGAGGTGTGGCCATCCCTCACTCTCACCCACCTTCTGAGCCCATAGGACCTCCACCCCAGTCTGTGTGCTGACATGGAGCCTGGGTGCCCTGCCCTGCCCAGCCTCCATGTTTTTTTTTTTTTTTCTTTTTTCTCTTTTTTAGTTTGTTGGTTTTTATCTGTTTTAAAACTACTACTATTATTATTACTTTTGTCCCTTTTACAATTATTCTTTATTATTCCCCTCTCAGGTTCTAGTTTTCAGCTCTTTTCTTTTCCCTGTTCCTGGTTGGATTTTTTTTTTTTTTTTCTCATGGCTAACCTTGTTCTTTCTTTTTCTTTTTTGCATTCTTCCAAATTTTTACTTCATTATTCTCTTTCTCTACCTTTTTTCTCTTACTGCCCTCTCCCCAGATACTTCTGGGGTTTTTCTTTTCTTTTCTTTTTCTTTTTTAAGTTACTGTTCCAGTGTGATTACACAATGTATTTTTTGTCCATTTGCTTTTACTTTTTTGATGGTTATTCCATTTTTATTTTTGTCTAACTGAGTGTAAGGCAGCAATAGTCCCCATACGATACAACTACACCCACACCTCTTGCAGCTTCACTTACTGAGAGCCACCACTTCCTTCCCCACCAATGGGCCTATGATAAACAACCACCAAGAAGAGCCCAACTCAACCTTTGCTGCTCCTCAAAAACAGTTAACAGAGATCTAAATATAATAATGCCACGATGGCTCAGAGACAAAAGATCATCACAGTCCACTCAAAGAACTAAGATAAAGTGGTAGAAACAAGGGAGCAGGATACAGACCCAAAACACATCCCTAAGGAAGAAGCAGCATTGGAACTCTCTGATAAGAAATTCAAAAGAATTATCTTTAGGTATCTTCAAAGGATTGAGAAACAGACCAAGGAAAACACACACACACACACACACACAAACCCTAGAAAAATTTTGGAAGAAAATACAAGAACAAAATGACAAAATAAATGAAAAATTGGAAATGATTCTAAATCTACAGATAGAAACCCAGAAGATTAATACTAAACTGTCAGAAATAGATAACACATTGAAAGGACAAAGGAGTAGAATTGATGCAATGG
>NW_006924577.1:1321-1836 GCF_000298275.1 Orycteropus afer afer
ATAGACCCCAAAAGAAAATCACCAAGACACATCATCATCAACCTCATCAAAACCAAAGACAAAGAAAGAATCCTGAAAGCTGCATGGGAAAAACAAAAAGTTACTTACAAAGGACAACCAGTAAGAATAAACTATGATTTCTCAGCAAAAACCATGCAAGTGAGAAAGCAATGGAATGGTATATATAAAACCCTGAAAGAAAAAAATTTTCAACCAAGAATTATATATATCCAGCAACATTGTCCCTCAAATATGATGGTGAAATTAGGAGATTTCCAGATAAGCAGAAACTAACGGAATTTGTTAAAACCAGACCAACATTACAAGAGATACTAAAAGGCAGTCCTTTGAAGAGAGAACCAAAAATAGCAAACAACATCTGACCACTAATACACAAGATGACATAACCCAGAAACCATGGCTATGGACATATCCAAAGTAAAATGAGCTTACAAGATTGTAAACAGGGAACCAGAGACATCAAGTGGCAAGTGAGGACAACTACAAACCAAAAA
>NW_006924577.1:3682-4224 GCF_000298275.1 Orycteropus afer afer
AGAGTGAACACATGGAAACTGAAAAACATGTTCCTTGAGAAAGACTGGGTAAGAGAAGAAAGAAAAATTGAAATTCAAAAATTCCTCGAATCAAACGAGAATAAAAACACAACATACCAAAATCTTTGGGACACAGCAAAAGCAGTGATCAGAGGCCAATCAATCAATACTGTTTACAATAGCTACCAAAAAAATAAAATACTTGTGAATAAATCTTACCAGTGACACAAAAGAAAGAAAACTATAAAAAACTACTTCAAGAAACCATAAGAGATCTACATAAATGGAAGAATATTCCATGCTCATGAATAGAAAGATTGAACAATGTCAATTTTACCCAAAGCAATCCATACATTCAATGCAATCCCAATCCAAATCCCATCAACATTTTTTAAGGATATGGAAAAACCAATCACTAAGTTTATATGGAATGGAAAGAGACCTCGAATAAGCAAAGCACTATTGAAGAAGAAGAACAAAGTAGGAGGTCTCACACTGCTGGGTCTCAAAACCTACTATACAGCCACAGTAGTCAAAACTGC
>NW_006924577.1:4918-8777 GCF_000298275.1 Orycteropus afer afer
TCCAGATGGATCAAAGACTTAAATGTGAAACCTAAAACTATAAAGTTCTTCAAAGAAAAACTAGGGGCAAATTTAGGGGCCTTAATATATGATGTGGGAGTTCTGGTAGCATAGTGGCTAAGGCACTTGACTGCTAACCAGGAGGCTGATGGTTCAAACCCACCAGACACTCCTCAGAAGGAAGATGGGGTAATCTACTTCCGTAGTGATACTGCCTTGGAAACCCAAGGAGGGGCATAAATAGACTATCAACTATAACTCAAAATACACAAACAGCAGAAGAGAAACTAGATGAATGGAACCTTCTAAAAATTAAATTTTTATGTGCTTCCAAAGCCTTTTCTAAAAGAGTCAAAAGAGAACCCTACAATTGGGGAAAATATTTGGCAATGACATATCTGACAAGGGACTTATCTCTAGAATTTATAGAAAACTCCAACACCTTGAAAACAAAAAGACAAATAATCCAATTAAAAATGGGCAGAAGACATGAATAGACACTTCACCAAGGAGGATATTCAGGCAGCCATCAAACATATGAAGAAATGCTCACGATCATTAGCCATTAGACAGATGCAAATAAAAATAACAATGAGATACCATCTTGCTCCAGCACTAGCAAAGTTCAACAAGACAGAAAATAACAAATACTGGTGAGGATGTGGAGAGATTGGGGAGATTGGGACTCTCATACACTGCTGGTGGGACTGTAAAATGGTACAACCACTGTGGAAAGCAGTATGCTGACTCTTTAAAAAGTTGGAAATAGAAATACCATTTGACCCAGCCATTCCTTTACTAGGTATATATCCTAAAGAAGTGAGAGCCATGATAAGAACAGACATATGCACATCCATGTTCATTGCAGCACTATCTATTTACAATAGCCAAAAGACGGAAACAACCTCGGTGTTCATCAACTGAGTAATGGGTAACCACTCTTTGGTACATACACACAATGGAATACTATGCAACAATAAAGAATAACCTAGAATCTGCCAAACACTGCATAACATGGATGAACTTGGAGGACATTATGCTGAGTGACATAAGTCAATCACAAAAGGACAAATATTGTATTTGTATGTGTAATATGTATATTATTTGTAATATACAAATACTGTATTAGTCTGTTATTCTAAAAGTCAAGGAAAGGTTTATCTATGGAAGGAAATTTTCTTTGTTGGTACCAGGGGTGGGAGGGGAGAGGAGGGAACATTGTTAGATAGGTAGAGATAAGTAATGATTTGGATGAAGAGAAGGGCAATGTACCAAATGTGAGTGATCAATGTGGTGGCAGTGAGGAAGAGGAAGACAGAGAAAGGTACATGGGAGGTATAGACCACAAAGATGAACTCTTTTGCACATACAGTACTGTGTTGTCAGTGAAGGCAAGCATGCGTGTATGGGTGGATAGATTGGTAGACAGGATGAACTATTAGGTATGTCTATGAAGTGGGGAGTGTACCCAAGAACAGGTATAGGGTTGGCAGACTTATGCTCCTATAAGTGTATTTGTATGATCTGAATCCCCAGGTGTATAGTAGAGCTAACAAGGGAAAAGTTTGTAGTCACTTCTTGGTCACAGCCAGCTACCCAGAGGGATCAAGTAGTTGAACCTGTGGGCTTGGGACCATAGTCACAGGGGACATCAAGCTCAGTTGGTATAACATACTACACAAAACATTGTTCTACCTCCTACTTTGGCGAGTAGCAACTGGGATCTTAAAAGCCTGCAAGAAGCCATCTAGATGCAGCGATGGGTCTCTCCTTGTTCAGCGCAAGGAAGAATGAAGAAAATCAAAGATTCATGGAAGGAATTATTCCTAGTGACTGGTACACCATGCGATCTGCAGCCTATATGACTATGAGACCAGAAGAACGAGATGGTGCCTGGCTACCAATGTCAACCACTCGGAGGGGGATCTATGTAGGGGATCCTGGATAGAGAGGGAGAACAATGTGGAACCAAACTCAAAATCATTTGGGGAAAAAAATGGGGGGTGTCCAGCTTTGCTTGGCTGTAGAGCCTGGTGTAACCGTTGAGCCTATGGCCCCTAACTGCCCTGCAGGTCTGGAATTGAACCCACACCTGTGGCTTCCAGCCAAGCAAAAGACAGGGATAGGAGTTGAACATTTACCTGAGGTAGATACACTCTTGGGAGAGAACAATCATGGGAGAAAGAAGGGCTGTTTATGTACAAGAAAACAGCTCAGGGGGCAGGGGTGCATGGAGGAATGGATACAGGGAAGAGGTGACTGTCAGGAGGAAGTGGGAGGGGAGCTGTTGCATTCTGGTGAATTGTGGTCAATGTCATGAGACAAAGTATATATGAAATGCTATATGGAAAGTGAATTTGCTCTGTAAATATTCACCCAAATCACAATAAAAAATAAAAATAAATCTGTATGCTAAGCAAATAATCCAAGAAGCTGTACTATATGAAGAAGAATGTGGCATCAAGATTGGAAGAGGAATCATTAAGAGCCTGCCATATGCTGGTGACACAACTTTGCTTGCTGAAAGTGAGGATGACTTGAGGATCTTACTGATGAAGATTGAAGAATACAGTCTGCAGTATGGATTATATCTCAATATAAAGAAAACAAAAATCCACACAACTGGACCTATAAGCAGCATCACCATAAATGAGAAAAGATTGAAGTTGTCAAAGACTTCACATTGCTTGGTTCTACAATTGATGCCAATGGCAGCAGTCAGGACATTAGATGGCATATAGCATTGGGCAAGTTGGCTTCAACGGACCTCTTTCAAGTGCTGAAGAGCAAGGATGTCTCCTTGAGGACTAAGGTGCACCTGCCACAAGCTATGATATTTTCAATCACCTTGTATGCATGTGAGAGCTGGACAATGAATAAGGAAGAACGTAGAAGAATTAATTGTGGTGCTGACGAAGAATGCTGAAAGTACTGTGGACTGCTAAAAGAACTAACAGATCTGTCCTGGGGGAAGGGCAGCCGGAATGCTCTGTGGAAGCAAGAATGGCCAGCCTTTGTCTCACCTACTTTGGTCGTGTTGTCAGAAAAGACCATTCCCTGGAGAAGGATGTCATACTTGGTAAGGTGGAGGGTCAACGAAAGAGAGGAAGGTCATCAATGAGATGGATTGACACAGTGGCTTCGACGATGGGCTCAAGTATAGTCGGGACCACGGGGCTGGTACAGGACCTAGCAGTGTTTTGTTCTGCCATGCATAGGGTGGCTGTGAGTCAGATATGACTCAACGGCACCTAACAACAACAACAACAACAATAATTTATTTTACCAAGCCTTAATTCCTTAATTCACAGACACTTAAATTCTTTATAATCTTTTGCTCTCTCTCACAAAAAAAAAAAAAAGGCTGAAGTGAATATCCTTGTATATAGAGTTCCTGGAAGAGTACTTAAAATAGAGTAGACACTAATTTGTTGAATGGATGAATAAATCCTTTCACATATGTGGGAGTGTATTTTGGGATAAATTCCTAAAGGTAGTGTCTTAGGCTGGGTTCTCTAGAGAAGGAAAATCAGTGAAATACACACACACACAAAATAAAAATCCAAAACCAAACACTGCCAACGAGTCAGTCTGACTCACAGTGACCCCTACTTGGGTTTCCGAGGTGGTATCAGTACAGAAGTAGATTCCCCAACCTTCCTTTCGAGGAGCGTATGGTGGATTTGAACCACCAGTCATTTGGTTAGCAGTCAAATGCCTTAGGCACTAAGCCACTAGAGCTCTTACATACGTGTGTGTGTGTGTGTATGTATATGTATATATGTATGAATGTATATGTGTGTGTGTATGTATAAGTGTGTATATATATATATATATATATATATATATATATATATAT
>NW_006924577.1:9057-14857 GCF_000298275.1 Orycteropus afer afer
TTTTTTTTTTTTTTTGGTACAGGACAGGAAGGAGCATCAAACTTAGAAAAGGAGGTATGATGACAAAGGATTGGCATGATTCTAACATTATTCTAACAGTGGCTGAAATGGTGCACTTTGAATATGGAAGGGGATAATCAGGCAAAGAATGCAGGTGGCCTCTATGAACTTCAAAAAACAAGGAAATATGTTACTCCCTGGAGTCTCCAGAATGGACATAGAACTAGTGATATGTTGATTTTAGGATGATAAGACTCATTTTGATCTTTGACCTCCATAACTGTAAGATAATAAATTTGTATTGTTTTAAGCTACTCAGTTTTGGCAATTTGTTACAACAGCAATAAGAAACCAAGTCACCGACTAACCACTTCTGCTTATTTTTCAGTGGCCAGAATTTAGCCACATGGCTACCCACTCTGCAAATGAAAGCTGAGAAATGTATTTTTAACACATAAGCTCACTCATCCCTCCAATAAGTTAGAGTCCTATTAAAACCAACATTATTGGTAAAAAGTTAGCAGTTTCTACAACAATTATTTTAATTTTTCTATATTTTAATTGTCTCAGTTGCTGCAATTTGTTTTCATATCTCCTATGTCTGGTGGCATAGTGCCTAAGGCATTTGACTGCTAACAAGAAGGGTGGCAGTTCAAACCCACCGGCCACTCCTCAGAAGGAAGGTTGGGTAATCTACTTCTGTAGTGATAACTGCCTTGGAAACTCAAGGAGGGGTTGCTATGAGTTGGATCTGACTCGACGGCAGTGAGTTTGGTTTGGTTTTTTGGAAATCTACTTCCTTTTCTTTCCTTTTCAGAATTTTTCTAGCTATTTCCATTTGCTTTTTCTGCCAGTGCATTTCACAGTCAACTTGTCTACTGAAAAAAATAGTCCAGTTTGTAGTATATTAAATTTGTAGATTAATTTATGGAGTACTAATATCTTTATGATACTGAGTTTTTCTATTTGTTAAAGTTTTGTTTTTTTGTTTCACTCAACATAAATTTAAAGTTTTTTCTATGCACATCTTACATATTTCTGGTTAAGTGCATTCCTAGATATTTAAAACAGTTTTGTGAGTATTATTGAGCTCTTTTCTTCTATTGTAACAATTAATTGAGTTTTGTATAATTATGTAACTACTGATTTTTCATCCGTTAATTTTGTGACCAGCCACAAAATAGAATTATCTTATTCTTTGTAATTTTTTCAGTTGGTCATTTTGTATTTTCTGGATAGAATGATAATATCATTTGTATATAGTTGTACTTTTGCATCAGTTGTTCAAAATTTTTACCATTCTTTTCTTTCCCTATGTAGATATTTATTTATTTGTTTAGTAGAAGGTACTTATATTTGTCATGGAGTGTACAAAAGTGATTTTAAAAAGACCAATGTAAAGCAAAAGTATGATAGTAGCATTACATCTAATTTCTTCTCTTGGAAACCATTTGTGTGAAAACACTAGTAGGGATAGACTCACAAACAGTTTTGTTCACCTCATTATTTGAGAACACAGTATAGCTCCTTATAGACAATAGCATCTGAAACTTGTTAAAATTCTGTGATCATGTTGGCAAACACATAAAAAATGTCTTGTTGTAAATCATTGCATATGAAAACTTTATTGAAATAGGTGTCAAATACAGCCCCATAAAATTCTGAGAAATCAGATGAAAGCAAACCAAAGTGAAGGAAAGCACTGTCTTGTAAAACAGCATTGAGTTTAGATCCCCATGTTGAGATGGGAACTGAAGGAGAAAGCTGTGAATGTGATCTTAATGATCTATGAGATCCACCTAACAGAAACTACCTTCAAATTCTCTTTTTTCTTTCATTTTTTATTATGATATTGCTGAAAGTTTACAGAGCACATCCATTTTCCATACAGCAGTTCATACACATTTTATCTCATGACATTGACTGCAATTTCCCAGAATGTAATAGCTCTCTTTCCACTTCTTCCCTGTGGTTACCTCTCTTTCAGTCAATTAATATGACTCTAAGGGCCCTGGTGGTGCAAGGTTAAGCATTCAGCTGCTAACTGAAAGGTTGGAATTCCAACCCACCCAGGACTCTGCAGAGAAAGACTTATGAGTTGAAATTGACTCTAACAACAGCACCACCACCAACAAAAACAACAGTACTTCAGTATTTGGTACTTACTGAGAAAATTCTGTATATGTAGGAAGTGTTCCTCCTTAACAATCATACACAACCAATGATAAACTGTCTGGTTTAAGTAAAATGATCAGAAGTTGTATTTTCTTCTTCATTTTCAGTTGAATCCAGAAGGAAAGAAAGAAACCTAAAATGTTGATTAGGACTATTAAACAAAGATTTCACTTCTTTGGGTACTCTATCTTGAGAGGATTGGCTACATAGAATCACAGGCTATCACTCAGATATAAATATAAACAAGGAAAATGAATTAGGAGTGCACTAATTCATTGGTAGCACTCTGGTTAAAGCATTGGGCTGCTAACCAAACAACAAAAAAAAAAGATTGGTGTTCAGAATCCACCAGCTGCTCCATGGGAGAAAGATGAGGCAATCAGCTTCCATAAAGATTTACACTCTTGGGAACCCTAGGGAGAAGTTCTACTCCATCCTATAGGGTTGCTATGAGTTGAATCAACTCGATGGCAGTGGGTTTGTTTTGTTTTCTGATTTTAAAATATTATCAACTTGGAGGAGATCAATCATATAAATTGTTTGCTTTAATTAGCATCAACAAATGGGAGAGGCAGAATGGGATGGGACAAAGGGAGACTGCTTAGACTCATTAAGATATCATCTCTAGTTGCTTGCACTGTAAGAGCTATATCACCATTAAGAATTTTCCAGTTGAATACAAAAGAGAAGTAGCACACACTCAAAATGGAAAGACATAGATTAAAAGGGGGAATATCTGTATTAATACAAATAAAACAAAAAATTAAAACTCATTGCCATGGAGCTGATTACGACTCATAGTGACCCCCATTTGGTTTCCAAGTCTGTAAATCTTTATGGAAGTAGATTGCCCCATCTTTCTTCTGCAGAGCAGCTAGTGGGCTTGAACCACCAACATTTTGGTTAGCAGCCAAATACCTAAATCACTACACCACCAGTGCTCCTTAATACTTAGGTAAACCAAATTTTATATTTTCTTGAAGAAATCGAAACAGTAAAGGAAAGAGGTCCCTGACTTGTAGTCATTGTTAATCTCACACTTGACTATCTGCCACAAATTAAACAGACCCAAAATATCACAAACTTAGTTTTTGAAGGTTAAATGTCATCTGGAATAATTTACCCTCCTCCCCATACTTTAGTCCTTTCTGAAGAGGCTTCACACTGGTGTCACCAAACTCAGCTTGTTTACCTCTAGTTATGGGGTACTAATTTCTTCCTAATACAGTCTATTCAATTTTTGGTGAGGTCTATTATAACCTCTTGTATATTGATCCAAAATTCATTTAGTTATAATTTCTATTATTGCTAATAGTTATACCCCTTGGGGAGGAATAAACAAATCTAATCTTGGTTTATGTATATTTCCCCAATGCTTTCTCTTCAGCTAGCAAATATCTCTACTTCTTTCAACTACTCATAAAAAGACAAGAGGTCAAATTCCTTCATCATCCTTGTTTCTTTTTTATGAGTGTGCTTGAGTTTCACTATATCACTTTAAAGTAATTAACCCATATTCCATATGTGAACTATTAATTGTTGAGCTGTGCTCACATTTCTTTGTTCTAAACATTTACTGCTCAAACTTTGCTCTGTGGATTAGCAGGACCATCCAGGAGCTTGCTAGAAATGATAAGTCTACAGCCATATCCAAATTTACTGACTTGGAATTTGCATTTTAATAAGATTCCAAGTAAATCAGATGAATTTTAAAGTGGAAAAAATGCTATTCTAGATCAGTGATTCGAAAACTTGGTAGTAGATTTGAATCACCTAAGGAATAGTGGGGAGCTCTGGTAGCATAGTGCCTGAGGCACTTGACTGCTAACCAGAAGGCTGGCGGTTCAAACCCACCAGCCACTCCTCGGAAGAAAGGTTGGGCAATCTACTTCCGTAGTGATACTGCCTCAGAAACCCAAGGAGGGGTTGCTATGAGTTGGGTCCGACTCAACAGCACATAACAACAATAACAATAAGGAATTTTAAAAACTACTTGGCCATGAATCCATCCTGACAGGTTGCATTTAAATGGGATTGGGAATGGTCTGGGCATTGAGATTGTTAAAAGTTTAATATGTGATTTAAGTGTGCAGCCATGTTTGAGAAACATAGAATGACAATAATTTCAAATTGTTGTTGTGATTTTTAGTTGCCGCTGAGTTGATTCCAACTCATAGCAACCCTACGTGTGCAGATTAGAGCTGCATGTCCATAGCATTTTCAAGGCTGTGGCCTTTTAGAAGCAGATCCCCAGGCCTGTCTTCCAAGATGGCTCTGAGTGAGTTCCAACCACCAACATTCAGCTAGTAGTTAAGCACTTAACCACTTGCACCATCAAAGGACTTCTAGTTTTCAAATGAAGTAGAATAAAATTTGCTGTGTTTAAGCAGCTCTATCATAGTATGGTTATATCAAACTATAACTCCAAGTCTTTTTTTATACATGTGCTGTTGCTAGGTCTTGATGTTCCCATTCCAGAAGTATGAAGTTGGATTTTTGGATCAAGTTAAGAATTTTGCATTTATCTCTGTTAAATTATATTGTTAGACTTAATACACTATTCTATTTTATAATGAAAAGAAGTAAAAACCCCCATTAAACTAGAAGAAAACTGAGATAAATAAGTATACTGGATTAGAAAATTTAGGGAAAAAAAATGTAGTCCCAGAAATTGCTGAAGTAGAAGAGGAGAAGTATCTATTCATCAAATTGAGTAAAATCCAAATTTAAAGTTGCACAAAGTGCTCTAATAAGTGGGTTTGAAAATTTTGTGCACAGATTCATTACTACCTCTTAAGGGTAGGCTGATTTAAGATTACTCAACTTGTGATTTTTTCCCTTCATATTCCTAAAAATGTTTTTAAAGTCAAGATTAGACTGGTGTATGCTGAAGCAGGCTTGTACCAGCTCATAAGAGCTGATTGTTAGCATTTTATTTCCCCAAAATCTCCATTCAGTGGTGACAGTAGCTTGTTAAATATTTACTAGTTTACCGATAGACAGGGCAAGATCATCAAAGTGGCTGTGAAAGTGTCTTTCCATATAATATCAGAAAAAGAAATAAATTCACCTGGATGCATCAACCCCTTATCCTTCTATAAAGATATTAGACAATAGGGGGAATTAAGAGATTGTTGTTTTTGTTAGTTACCATCTAGTAGATTCTGACTTATGGTAACCTCATGCGTGCAGAGTAGAACTGTGCCTTTTTGAAAGCAGATTATCAAGCCTGTCTTCTAAGGTGTCTCTTGGGTTCAAACCACCAAACTTTTGGCTAGTAGTCCAGTGTTTAACTATTTGTACCACTCAGGAACTAAGAGATACAAGGACATATAGCTATATAATGGGCCAAGAGTATGATCAACTCCAACAAAAAGAAACTGAGTTGCCATCTGGTAAGTCATGGTGCTGTCCAACCTTGGCCATGGTCTCTTGGAATGCAACCTAGTACTCACTGGCAAAAATAGTAAAGTGACTGTTTTGACACAAGAAACTAGAGAACAAAACAGAAACCCACACAAATGATCTTATAAAACATGACTACTAGGATATCAAAATGTCCATCTTAGCCTCCTAGAATTTTATAACTTATGATGGCTTGCTGGATTTTTTTTTTTTTTTTTTT
>NW_006924578.1:0-1284 GCF_000298275.1 Orycteropus afer afer
TTTGGAGCCAACCTTATCTAAAGTTTCCCAGAGCCCTTAAAAGTATTGTTTAACAAATTGTGTCAGAAATGAGATCCTGACACCAAGAGAAGTTTTCCCCCCACTCCTGAAATATCTGGTCAAAGCTGTGTAAAACTCCATCATTAATATTTTATGATTCCACCTAAAGCTATTTAAGTAAGATTTAAAAGTTGTGTAATTAGTTCCTGAAATAAACCACTGTGATTTTCTTTATCTAATTAAAGTGCTTTTTTTTTTTTTTTTTACAAACAATACAAAAGTGTAAAGTACATTGCTAAATGGAAAATAACTGCTAAACCCTATCTGTAGTGATACCGCCTTGGAAACCCAAGGAGGGGTCATTATGAGTTGGATCCAACTCAATGGCAGTGGGCTTAGGGGTTAATTATCTAATAGAAGCCTATTGACATTTGACTGCTAACCAGAAAGCTGGTGGTTTAAACTCAACAGCCACTCCCCAAAAGGAAGATTGAGCAATCTACTTCTGTAGTGATACTGCCTTGGAAAACCCAAAGAGGGGTCACTGTGAGTTGGATCCAACTTGACAGCAGTGAGTTTGGTTTTGGTTTTTGGTTAACCAAGCCTCCTTATGACTGCAGCCAAAGACTAACCAATCAAACCATTTTATTATAATCTCTATGTTCTACAGACTGTATTTGCTTTTGGCTAGAAGTTGTTAGTAAAAGTCATTAGTTCTCATCTGTATAGACTGATGCTTTCCTACATCCCAGTTTTAATTTCTGAATAAATCCTCTTAATTTTATTTTCACTGACTGAGTAGATTTTCTCTTTCTACTACACTACTTTATTAGGGTTTGAACCAGTAACTTTATTACCTATTGAAAATAGAAATTTGTTTAAATAAAGCAAAATACTGAGTAACATAAAAAAAAAAAAAAAAGCTAAGGAACTCTGGGGTGGCACAATGGTTAAGTGGTTGGCTGCTAACCAGTAGGTCTGTGGTTCAAACTTACCAGCTGCTCCATGGGAGAAAGATGAGGCAATCTACTTCTGTAAAGATTTATAGCCTTGGAAACCCAATGGGGGTTGCTATGAGTTGGAATTAACTCAATGGCAGTGAGTTTAGTTTTTTTTTTTTGGGGGGGGTGTCTTGTAGCACAATGGTTAAGTACTCAGCTGCTAACCAAAAGTTCAGCAGTTTTAACTCACCTGCAGCTCCACAGGAGAAAAGACCTGGTCATTTGCTGTCATGAAGATTACAGCCAGGGAAACCCTATAGGGCAGTTGTACTCTGTCATACAG
>NW_006924578.1:2334-3521 GCF_000298275.1 Orycteropus afer afer
GAAGATTAGAGCTGTAGTACTGAAGATGATGCAAAATAGAGCAAAGCTGCTTCAGTTGGCTGGCCAACCCAGGGAGCAAAAGCTGAATGCCCCCAGGCAGGAGGTTGCTGGTGGCAGCAAAAGAGCTGTTGCACTTGCCCATGTGGGACAGAGGCCTGAGTGTGCCCCAGCAAGGGTTGTCTTGAAGGATCCTGTGCAGGAGGAGTCTTCATACGGCAGGGTGGAGCTGGATGCCTCTGGGCAGGAGGCTTGACAGTAGAGCTAAGGACTGAAACACTTGCTTATGAAGGGCAAGAGAAGCCTAAGTATGTCCTACGCAGGTGTTGCACACCTCTTCCCCGTCCCCACCCCCGGGCCCGGGTGCATGGTGGCAAGAGGTAGTATGGCGGCACTGGCAGCAGAAGCCAGTAAGGCCCAGTAGCAGAAGAGATGCCTGGGGAACCATGCAGGGCCCCCAAGAAGTGTGGTGATAACCAGAGGCAGCAGAGACATGACCACAGCATCTAACCTGAACCATAGGACACCTGCCCAAAGACATAAGATTGGACATGGGTAATGTGGAGAAGGGTAACCATTTCCCCTTTGAGACTCTGTTGATATTGTTTACTGTTTGCTTTCTATAAATAATAATAATGGCTTTCTGTTTGCCAACATTGTGTGTCTTGTGTTTCTTGCTCAATCACAGATGAACACAGCACCCACAGAATAGTTGATACCAATGGGTGTCATTCCTAGCAGTCTTATGCCTACCTGGAAGTTTGAAGCACAGCCTGTCTGCATGTGCAATGAAGACAGACAAAGTATACAAACATATAGGTTATTTTCACATTCTTGCTATTATAAACAGTGCTACAATAAAAATCATTGACTATTTGAAATATGTAATCTCCATGCTTATATGGGGCACTCTGGTGGTATAGTGCCTAAGGCATTTGACTGCTAACCAGGAGGCTGTTGGTTCAAATGCACCAGCCACTCTTCAGAAGGAAGACTGGGCAATCTACTTCCATAGAGATGCTGCCTCAGAAACCCAAGGAGGGGTCACTATAAGTCAAAATTAACTCAATAACAGTGAGTTTGGTTTTTTGAGATGTTTATGTGATTATTTTTGTAGGGTAAAATGGATTTGCTGAGGCAGACATGTATATTAAATGTACGTACATTTAAAAACATGATAAACAAGTTCC
>NW_006924578.1:6383-10188 GCF_000298275.1 Orycteropus afer afer
CACAGGGAGACAGCTCAGGGCACAGGAGAGTATGCAGGGATGGTCACTGGAAAGAGGTAACTATGGGGAGGAAGTGGGAAGGGAACTGTTGCGTTGTAAACTGTGGTCAATGACATGAGACAAAGTATATGTGAACTGCTGTATGGAAAGTGAATTCACTCAGCAAATCTTCACCCAAATCACAATAAATAAAATTTAAAAAAAAAAAATGTAAAAAAAAATGATAAACATTTCCAATTTACTTGTTTAAAAAATTGCCTCAATTTATCAGCAATGACAGGGCCTATTTTCTACACTCTCACCAACCACAAATATTATGAATCTTTTATAATTTTCCCAAACTGAGAGGTTTAAAAAACAGATACTTACATTAATTTACATTTCTTAGATTTTGAGAGGAACTGAGCCTCTTCTCCTGGTTTACTGCCCATTTGTATCTTGTCTCCTTTTTCACACTTCTGAGAACAAGACAGCAGATGCTATGGTGGGAGTATAGCTTCCTCTCTTGATTCTTTAGCTTTATTTTCATCATATCAGAGGAGCAAGGAGACATCAATGTCATCTCAAATAGAGATTGCAAATCCAAATGTTTTGTAGGAGCCTAAGGAAAATACAAATAATGCTAAAAGGAATCAGTAGAGAGCACTGAGGACATTAGCAACAAGCGAGTCATACTTCATCTAAAGGAACTGACATTTATGTTTATGATAATGCAGACTGAATAGAATGTGGATCAGGCACGACCTCCACATTTGACCCAATATAAAATGATGATGAGTCAGATTATTCAAAGAAATGTTAATGATCAGATTCTGAGTTCTGTAGAAAACAAAATTCTATGTTCAAAATTACAATTTTCAACTTAAATTTCTTTAGTTTTCACTTTCAGAAAACATGTAAAGTGCTTTTTTTCTCCCATACCTCAGCCTAAAGTAGAAGATCAAGTGAGACTAAGCATGAATTTGCCAGAAAGACATATTAGTGATGCTAGCAAATATCAATGCTTATACATACCCTAAGTGAAAAAAATTCTCAAATCTTTTATTAGGTTAAGCCATGTGAAATTGTCATTTTGAAAGTAAAAATGATCTAATGTCATCCATCTCATGTGAATAAACCAAAAACTTACCTGTATAAAAACTTTACCTATACAAACATGTCTACTCCACAACCAATTTATTTTAAAATGACCAAACTTTTCCACAGGAGGGTGAGAACGATACCATTGAAGTATTAATACTCATATGAATTAGTTGATTTGTTTTTAGTATCTGATTCAGACTTCTTGCTTCATCTTTGTTTATTTGATTGCTAACTGGTGAGAGAATGATTTATGGTGGTAGCCTGAGCTGAGAGAAGTAGCTTAACCTCATATTAAGAATCTGCCTACAGGGTTAATATTTTTCAAAAGTGCTACTCTCTTCAAAGAAACCTTTTTGGCTCCAACAGGTAATAGTGATTAGGCACTGATAGACAAAATGTGCTGTGTTGTTCTGAGGTATGAAACATTACCTGTTTGGTGAAGCAACATTACATACCTGCTGTACCTGGACCCATTCCACCAGATGATTCATCAGTTTCATGGAGCCATTTGTCAACATCATTATCCTAGTCACCGTCAATTAGCCCTTACAGAGCACCCACACAGGATGACATGGTACTTGGCACTTGACGGAATATGAGGAAGACAAAGAGTACAACTTACATAGTGAACTGTTGAAACTATACACTTGAATATGAAACATAGTACAAACATACCTGTAAATCTGAGTGTACCTGGGTCACCATATGGTATAATAAATGCATTGACACTTATCACTGAGCTTTCACAATGGTTACTTGTGTTGTAAGAGTAAGAAGCAGACAGTCTTTCTTCACAAAAGATGTTGAGAAAGGCTACTGGTCTCTTTGCGAATCTCAGAATCAGACTCTATAAAGATTAGGAAGAGAATTTGTGAGTCATTGGGTTGTAACCTTTCTACAATATTCCTGACTAGGGGGTGACTATCAAGTCTCTAAGGATTGGGAGAATTTGCAGATCCCAAGAGGATACAGTAGGGTAAGAGAGGAGAATTTTGGAGAATTCCATAAAGAAATTCTGAAACAAAATTCACTAGAAATTATCACAGGAGAAATGTTATGTAAATGTTTTCAAGTTAATAAGCTTTTACTAAAAGAGATTTTAGGTGGGAATTAGAGTTGAACAAAGACCATTTCCTTCCATTGTCAACATTCTAATTCTCAAAGAGCTCTTGACTACTTTATATCCTTTTCAATTTCTTCTTGTAGAACAGAGAAACTGAACAGCAAAAACCATTTGTGCCTACTTGAAGGACAAACAACCTGTCTAAGAAGCATCTAAGAAAATGAGCTCAAGCTTTCTACAAGATTTAAATAGGGTAACCCTTAGCTTATAAACAGGTTGTGAGCTCTTAATTTGTGATCAATCAGCTTTTGGAAACAAAGTTGTATTTTCTCACAGAGACCAAATACCTAGTGATTAGCTACTGAGGCTGGTCCATGTAAGCCTCCTTAACTAAAGTGCACCTGAAATGTGGGACCATGCCCATACAGTACAACAGAACACTATCTCTGAAGGCCACAAGACTTCCCAAATGCAGGAGGACTCAGATCAGGGCAGTAGGGACCAGGGCATGGAGGAACATGGGAAAGAGGAACAACGGGACCGAGGTCTGGATGGCTGCTGGTGCTGGGGAGGGCTAGCATGGCCTTCAGTCTGTCCCACTAGGCTTCTCATCCTCCTTGTTCCTCCCGCATTCCTGCCCCCCAACTTGTCCATGGACTCCCTTTTTATTAAGAAATTGAAGTAGCCACTGCAATGAATACTGAGCCCTTGGAGAATTCTGTGAGTGTGGTTGGCAGGTTGTGAAGTAGAGTGTAATGAGGTTGCAAATCCCTCACTCAGCCCCAGAAGTTTCCTTGGTACATCCTGATGCATGAGGACCAGGCTTTGGCCCTGTGGGGTCTCTGGTCCTAGGACTGTGGGTAAAGGCTCAGCAATGACAAGCAGGGACTGGGGTGGGGTAACTCTGCAACTGGGAGCCACCCCAAAGATGGGAGCCAGAGAGCAGGGTTGAAGCAGGAGCTTATTCCTCTCCTTTCCCCCTGTAAGGACCAATCCTGCAAGAGCAGTCAGCTCTCTATCCAACTTGGACAGTAGTAAGAAACAGGTTGTAAGTGGGCTACTTGATGAAAAAAGAATCTTAGGAAAAAATTAAATCAACTTCCATATCATTGACTTTTTTACAAAAAGGTTTCTGTAACTTGATAGTGAAATGATCAATGACCCACAGAAAATGAGCAAAGGACATAACTTGGCTATTTTAGAAGACATGCAAATAGCCAACGTGAAATTATATCAAAATGCACTCATAATCAATCATACGGATCTCAAAAGCATTGTTATAAGTGAAATAATCCAGACACAAAAGAATACACATTGTATGAGTCCATTTAAATGAAATTCTTAAAAAGGCAAATATATAGTGTTATACATGGGGTCACCATGCAGAGTCAGCTCAACTTCCACTGGATTATAATAACAATAAGATCAATGGTGGCCAGGAGCCTGACTCAGGGGAGAAAAATGACTGCAAAAGTATATGAGGGAACATTTTTGTTGTTGATGTTGTTATGTGCCATCGAGTCGGTCCTGACTCATAGTGACCCCTCCATGGGTTTCTGAAGCAGTATCACTATGGAAGTAGATTGCCCAACCTTCCTTCCAAGGAGTGGCTGGTGGATTTGAACCGCCAGCCTTCTGGTTAGCAGTCAAGTGCCTTAG
>NW_006924578.1:10288-13663 GCF_000298275.1 Orycteropus afer afer
TTCAAATTTATGCACCAACCACCAAAGCCAAAGATGAGAAGTTGAAAATTTTTACCAACTTCTACAGTCTGAAATTGACCAAACATGCAATCAAGATGTATTGATTATTACTGGTGATTGGCATGCAAAAATTAGAAACAAAACGAATCACCGGTAGTTGGAAAATATGGCCTTGGTAATAGAAATGACACCAGAGATCACATGATAGAATTTTGCAAGACCAACAACTTATTCATTGTAAATGAATAGCCAACAAAAATGGTGGCTATACATGTGGACTTCACCAGATGGAGTACACAGGAATTAGATAGACTAAATCTGTGGAAAGCGGGAGGGAGAAGCTCAATATCTTCAGCCAAAACAAGGCCAGGAGCTGACTGTGGAACAGACTATCAATTGCTCATATGAAAATTCAATTTGAAGCTGAAGACAATTAAAACCAGACCATGAGAGCCAAAATATGACCTTGATCACATCCCACCTGAATTTAGAGACCATCTGATGAGATTTGATGCACTGAACACCAATGACCGAAAACAGATGAATTGTGGGATGACATCAAGAGCATCATCCATGCAGAAAGCAAAAGGTCATTAAAAAGACAGGAAAGGAAGAAAATACCAAAATGGATGTCAGAAGAGACTTCAAAACTTGCTCTTGAATGGACAGTAGCTAAAGCAAATGGAAGAAATGAAAGATAAAAGAGCTGAACAGAAGATTTCAAATAGCAGCTCAAGAAGACAAAATCAATTATTATAATGAAATGTGCAAAGACCTGGAGTTAGAAAAACAAAAGAGAAGAACACACTTGGCATTTCTCAAGCTGCAAGAAGTGAAGAAAAATTTACTCCTCAAGTTGCAATATTGAAAGATTCTATGGGTGAAATATTGAATGCTGCAGGATGCATCAAAAGAAGATGGAAGGTATACACAGAGTCACTGTTCAAAAAAGAATTGGTCAATGTTCAAGTATTTCAGGAGATGCCATATGATCAAGAACCAATGGTATTACAGGAAGAAGTCAAAGCTGCACTGAAGGAATTGGCAAAAAACAAGGTTCCAGGAATTGATGGAACACCCACTGAGATGTTTCAATGAATATATGATGCCCTAGAGGCACTTAATATTCATCTATGCCAAGTAATTTGGAAGACAGCTACCTGGCCAACTGACTGGAAGAGATCCATGTTTGTACCCATCCCAAAGAAAGGTCATCCAACGGAATGTGGAAATTATCGACCAATATCATTAATATCAAGCAGCTCTGATGGTGCAATGCCTAAGGCATTTGACTGCTAACCAGAAGGTTGGCAGTTCAAACCCACCAGCCGCTCTGTGGAAGAAAGATGGGGCAATCCATTTCCATATAGATTTATCAGCTCAGAAACACAGGTGGGGGTCACTATGAGTCAGACTCGACTAGATAGCAATGAGTTTGGTTTGGTTTTGGTATCATTAATATCACATGCAAGTAAAATTTGCTGAAGATAATTCAAAAATTGTTGCAGTATATTGACAGGGAACTTCCAGAAATGCAAGCTGGATTCAAAAAAGGACGTGGAATGAGGGATATCTTTGCTGATATCAGATGGATGTTGGTTAAAAGCAAAGAATGCCCAAAGATGTTTACTTGTAACATTGAGAATGGGAATTCCAGAACACTTCATTGTGCTCATGAGGAACCATTACATAGAGCAGGAGGCTGTTGATCGAATAGAACAAGGGGATACTGAATGGTTTGAAATCAGGAAGGGTGTGCATCAGGGTTGTATCCTTTCACCATCCTTGTTCAATCTGTATGCTGAGCAAATAAATAATCCAAGAAGCTGGACTATGTAAAGAAGAATGCGGCATCAGGATTAGAGGAAGACTCATTAACAGACTGCAATATGCAGATGACACAGCCTTCCTTGCTGAAAGTGAAGATGTCCTGAAGCACTTGCTGATGAAGATTAAAGACTACAGTCTGTAGTATGGATTATACCTCAACATAAAGAAAATGAAAATCCTCACAACTGGACCAATAAGCAACATCACAATAAATGGAGAAAGATTGAAGTTGTCAAATGTTTCATATTACTTGAATCCACAATCAACACCCATGGAAGGAGCAGTCAAGAAATCAGACATCATATTGCACTGGGTAAATCTGCTGCAAAAGACGTCTTTAAGGTACTGAAGAGCAAGGATGTCACTTTGAAGACTACAGTGCACCTAACCCAAGGCATGGTATTTTCAATCACCTCGTAAGCCTGTGAAACCTGGATAATGAATAATGAAGACCAAAAAAGAGTTGATGCTTTTGAGCTGTGGTGTTGGTGAAGAATACTGAAAGTGTCATGGACTGCCAAAAGAATGAACAAATCTGTGCTGGAAGAAGTACATCCAGAATTCTTCTTGGAAGCAAGAATGACCAGACTTCGTCTCACCTACTTAGGTCATGTTGTCAGAAGTGACCATTCCCTGGAGAAGGATATCATGCTTGGTAAAGTAGAGGATCAGTGAAATAGAAGACCCTCTACAAAATGGATTGGTATGGTGGCTCCAACGATGAGCTCAAATTTAGCAAGGATTGTGAGGATGGCGCACAGCCCAGCAGTGTTTCATTCCGTTGTACATAGAGTCATTGTGAGTTGGAGCCAACTTGATGAGACCTAACAACAACAACAACACCTGTGGTTATAATTCCATTTGGGAATGAGTTGTCTCTGTTATGTTAATGAGGCAGAATTAGTGTAGGGTGTGTTTTAAGTCAATCTCTTACAAAACACAAAAGGAGCATATCATGCAAGCAGACATGGGAGAGGTAGATGCCAAACCACATGGAGACCAAGGAACCAAGAAACAAGCTAAAAAGACAAGGAACTTCCCCCAGAGTGACAGAGAAAGAAAGCTTTTCCCTAGGGGCAGCACTCTGCATTCAGACTTCTAGCTGGTAGTGTAGTGCCTAAGGCATTTGACTGCTAACCAGAAGGCTGGCAGGTCAAACCCACTAGCCACTCCTCAGAAGGAAGATTGGACAATCTACTTCTGTAGAAGTACCACCTTGGAAACCCAAGGAGGGGTCGCTATGAGTCAGAACTGACTTGATAACAGTGAGTTTGAGTGCACTTACGTGATTGTAGGAGCTGGTAAGGCAAAGCTGAAATTCATAGGGAAGCCCTCAGAAAAGGTAGGCTGGAACTCTCTATCACAGGACAAAGGTGCTATGCACAGGTAGAATTTTTTCTTCTTCAGGGAAGCCTCAGCTCTGCTCTTTAGATCTTTCAATGGATTGAATAAGACCTTCCAGTTTATCTAGGACTATCTCCCTTACTTAAAGTCAACTGATTATGGACTTTAATCACATCTGTAAACTACTTGCACAACACCACC
>NW_006924578.1:13763-15209 GCF_000298275.1 Orycteropus afer afer
CAACCTTCCTTCCAAGGAGTGGCTGGTGGATTTGAACCGCCAGCCTTCTGGTTAGCAGTCAAGTGCCTTAGGCACTATGCTACCAGAGCTCCTGAATAATTTTGGAGGGATGGAAATGTTCTATATGATGAGTGTGGTAGTTTACAGGACTGGGTATATTAGTCAAAACTCATCAATGTATACTTAAGAATGCTTATCTTTCCATATAAATTATATCAGTAAAGTTGAAAATTAAAATGAAGAAAATGTAAAAAATCTAATTGTGGACACAAAGCAAGCTCTTCATTCCAAATTTTGTAGCCCTGAAAAGATCTTCAGTGATATCTAGTCCAGTTCCTTCCCTTCATATTTTGTAAATAAGGAAACTGAGGCACAGATAGACTATATGACTGTTATTGAATTATGTCCCCTGAATATATGTGTTTTAAATCCTAACCTCTATACCTGTAGTTCCACCACTCATCTAGCAGTTTGTCATACTGTGGTGGCTTGTGTATTGCTGTGAAGCTGGAGGCTCTGCCACCGGTATTTCAAATACCAGCAGGGTCACTGATGGTGGATAGGTTTCAGCAGAGCTTCCAGACTAAGACAGACTGGGAAGAAGGCTGTGGCCATCCACTTCTCAAAGAATTGACCAGTCAAAACCTTGTGAACATCAGTGAAACACTTGTCTGATGTATTATAAGAAAACTTTATGAATAGCCCTGAAACATTGTCTGATATAGTGCCAGAAGATGAGCCCCTCAGGCCAGAAGGCACTCAAAACATGAGTGGGAAAGACCTGCATCCTCAAAGTAGAAAACCAAAAAAAAAAAACCAAACACACTGCTGTCGAGTTGGACCCAACTCATTGGGACCCCTCCTTGAGTTTCTGAGTGGGTATCACTACTGAAGTAGATTGCCCAACCTTCCTTCCAAGGAGTGGCTAGAGGGTTTGAACCGCCAGCCTTCTGGTTAGCAGTCAAATGCCTTAAGCACTACGTCAAAG
Organism: Orycteropus afer afer; assembly: GCF_000298275.1. Taxonomy (NCBI): domain Eukaryota; kingdom Metazoa; phylum Chordata; class Mammalia; order Tubulidentata; family Orycteropodidae; genus Orycteropus; species Orycteropus afer. Next base: position 14,752 of record NW_006924578.1, read on the forward strand.
TAGAGTTGACCTTAATGATGTGGAGGGAGTAAAGCTTTCAGGAACCTCTGTTTGCTGATAGGCCTTACTCAAAAATGGGAAGAAACAGCTGCAAATGTTTATTAATAGTCGGAAGGTGGCATGTATGAAGTATGAATCTAGGAAAACTGGAAGTTGTCAAAATGAAATGGAACACACAAAGATCAATATCTTAGGCATTAGTGAGCTGAAATGGACTGGTTTTGGCCATTTTAAATCTGACAATCATATGCTCTACTATGCCGGGAATGACAAATTGAAGAGCAATGTTGTCACATTCATCATCAGAAAGAATGTTTCCAGATCAATCCTGAAGTACAATGCTGTCAGTGATAAGATAACATCCAGACACCTACAAGGAAGACCAGTTAATACTTAAAAACTATTATTCAAATTTATGCACCAACCACCAAAGCCAAAGATGAGAAGTTGAAAATTTT
>NW_006924578.1:18664-19894 GCF_000298275.1 Orycteropus afer afer
GCATTGAAAACTCTACGGAGCACAGTCCTACTGTGATACACATGGGATCACTATGAGTTGAAATTGACACAACAGCAACTGATTGATTATTTTTTTCATTAAAAGATTGCAAGCACAGAATGGTTAAATTATTTCCCTAAAGACACATAGCTCTCTCACACTTTCTTTTTCAATTGTAAAATAAATTAGTAATTCTTACCTCATATGGATATTGTGAGGAGTGAATTAAATTCAATTTATTCAGTATATAGAGAATCTGGGTTTCAATACTATAAAACAGCAAGTTGTTGTTGTTAGGTGCTGTTGAGTCAGTCCCAACTCACAGAGACCCTATGTACAACAGAATGAAATATTGGGCTGTCGTGCGACATCCTCACGATCATTGCTATGTTTGTGCCCATCTTTGCAGTCACTGTTTCAATCTGTCTCATTGAGGGTCTTCCTCTTTTTGGCTGACTGTCTACTTTACCAAGCATGATCTACTTCTCCAGGGACTGGTCCCTTCTGACAACATGACCAAATTACAAAAGATGAAGTCTGACCTTCTCACTTCTAAGAAGCATTCCAACTGTATTTCCTCCAACAAAGATTTGTTCATTCTTAGAGCAGTCCATGGTATATTCAATATTCTTTGCCAACACCACAATTCAAACATATCAATTCTTCTGCAGTCTTCCTTATTCATTTATCCAGCTTCCACATGCATATGAGGCTATTGAAAATACCATGGCTTGGGTCAAGCACACCTTAGTCTTCAAAGTGACGTTTTTGTTCTTAAACACTTTAAAGATGTGTTTTGCAGCACATTTATCCAGGCAATATGTTGTTTGAGTTCTTGACTGCTGCTTCCACAGCAACACAGATGTTGATTGTGGGTCCGAGTGAAATGAAATCCTTGACAACTTCAATCTTTTCTCCATTTATCATGATGTTGCTTAATTGTCCATTTGTGAGAATTTCTGTTTTATGTTGAGGTATAATTCATACTGAAGGCTATACTCTTTGATCTTCATCAGTAAGTGCTTCATGTCTTCACTTTCAGCAAGCAAGGTTGTGCCATCTGCATATCACATATTGTTAATGGGTCTTCTTCCAATCCTGATGCCACATTCTTCTTCATATAGTCCAGCTTCTTGGAGTATTTGCTCAGCATTCAGATTGAATAAGTACGATAAAAGGTTACAATGCTGACACATGTCTTTCCTGATTTTAAACCACACAGCATTCCCT
>NW_006924579.1:0-635 GCF_000298275.1 Orycteropus afer afer
TTGTGAAGGCTATAAATCTTGATGGAAGCAGACTGCCTCATCTTTTCTCCTGTGGAGCAGCTATTGGTTTCAAACTGCCAACCTTTCGAATAGTAGTAAAATGCTTTAACCACTGCCCTACTGGAGCTCCCTATTACAAATATACCCATAATTTTTCAAAGATGCTATACACAGCTATCAAATGTTGCTGTTGCTGTTGTTAGGTACAGGCAAGTTGCTCTGAGATACAGTGACACAATGTACAAGAGAATGAAACAATGTTCGGTTGTGTACCATCCTCACAATCCTTGCTATACTTGAGCTTATCTTTGCAGCCACTGTGTCATTCCACCTTGTCAAGGATCTTCCCCTTTATCGCTGACTCTCTATTTTACCAAGCATGATATCCTTCTCCAGGGAATTGTCCCTTCTAACAAATTGACCAAAGTAGGTGAGATGAAGTATGGCTATTTTTACTTCAAAGGAGCATTACAAATGCTCTTCCTCCAAGACAGATTTGTTTGTTCTTCTGACAGTCTGTGGTATTTTAAGTATTCTTTGCCAACACTATAATTCAAAGAGATTGTCTCTTCTTTGGTTTCAGTTATTAATTGTCCAGCTTTCACATGCCTATGAGACGAATTAAAATACCATGG
>NW_006924579.1:3789-6536 GCF_000298275.1 Orycteropus afer afer
TCCAATGTAGAAACTTCAAAATAAGAAAAAGGTCTAGAATTTTTATTTTGATGTTTGTACATCAAATAGCTGTGTATAGCATCTTTGAAATATTATGGGATAACTTAGTAAAAATTTTAGTTTTAATACTTATTTTAATTGGAAATTCTCTGTTAGTGCACATGACTTCCCTTATGTTTACTTCTTTATGAAATATCTTGGACAACTACTGGCAAAACATCATTTTAGGAATAATCCTACCTTATATACAAGGTAGAATTAATGTCTTAACAATATATCTTCATATCCTAATTTAAGCCATTTTACTATCATGTGTTTTCCTTTAGACAGTAGAATGATACATGGCTTGGTCTTGCATTATCCTCACAATCCCTGCTATGTTTGAACCCATCATTGCAGCTGTTATGTCAATCCATCTCCCTTTTTCACTGACCCTCTACTTTATCAAACATGATATCCTTCTCCAAGGACTGTTTCCTTCTCAAAACATGATCAAAGTAGATGAGATGAAGTCTGGCCATCCTCAGTCCTAAGGAACATTTTGGCTGTACTTCCTCTGAGAAGGATTTGCTCATTCTTCTGGCAGTCCATGGTATTTTCAGTATTCTTCACCAACACCACAGTTAAAATGCACCAATTCTTTTTCATTTTTCCTTATTTATTGTCCAGCTATCACATGCATATGAGGTGATTGAAAATACTATAGTTTGAGAAACACCATATAATATGAATGAATTTGGAGGACATTATCCTGAGTGAAATAAGTAAATCACAGAAAGACAAATACTGTGTTAATCCACTATTGTAAAAAGTCACGGAAAGGTTTATATATGGAAGGAAATTTTCTTTCTTGGTTATGAGGCATGGGAGGGGAAGGGAGGAAAAATTGCTACATAGGTAAGAAGGGACAAGTGTTGCTTTGGGTGAAGGGAAAGGAAACATACCAAAAGTGAGTGGCCAACACAATAACACTAAGGAAAAAGAAGACATAAAGGGGTTCACAAGAGGTACAGAAAATAAAAATAAATTTAAAAAGAAAAAAAAAAAAACATGATTTGGGTCAGGTGCATCTTAACTTTTGTGGTAGTTAAGTTTGTGTGTCAACTTGGCTGGGCCTGGTTGAGTGGTTGGGCAGTTGCTTGCAGTTATTCCCCACGGTGAAATTGGTAATTAACTCCATGGCAGAATCTATTGGAGCAGCTGAGTAGCTTCTTTAGTGATGTGGTCTGCTTCCAGTATATAAAAAGCAAATTTGAAGAAGGTCTCTAGGTTATGGCATGCTTGAACCCTGCATGTAGTTGAGTCATTGTTCAGTAGCCTGCCATGCTCTGCTGATCTTGTGACTTTCAATGGACTTGAATTAATGACCTGCTGTGTGGTTTGCTAATATCAGGACTGTACCTTTTCACCTGTCAATCTTGGGCTTGTCAGACTCAGCAGTCAGCAGCTGCCTGAGTGAAGAGATGCCTCTAGCTTCAGTGGGCCAAAAGCAAGAGGCAGAGCTGAAGCCCAAGATTGAAGGGCTTTCACTCAGCCCCTAGGGCCTTGTACTTTGAATTCAGACTTCTAGCCTCCAAAACTGTAAGAGAATAAACTCTGTTTATTAATAAATAAACTCTGTTTGTTAAAGCCTTCTAATTTGTGGTATATTCCTGTCAGAGTGGCCTAGATAACTAAAACAACTTCCAAGTGACATCTTCGTTCTTCAGTACTTCAGAAGTCTTTTGCAGCAAATTTGCCCAGGCAGGAAGACATCTGCTTTCTTGGCTGCCACTTCCACTGGTGTTGATTTTGAATTCAAGTAAGGTGAAATCCCTGAGAATTTCAATATTTTCTGCATATATGGTGATATTATTTATTGGTCCAGTTCTGAGGATTTTTATTTTTCTTTATGTTGAGGTGTAATCCTTACTGAAGACTGTGATCTTAGATTTTAATCAGTAAGTGTTTCAAGTAATCGCTTTCAGCAAGCAAGGCTGTGTCATCTATATATTTCAGGTTCTTAATGATCCTTCCTCCAATACTGATGCTGCCTTCTTCTTCATATAGTCCACCTTCTCAGATTATTTGCTCAACATACAGATTGAATGATTATGGTTAAAGGATACAATGCTGATGCACACCTCCCTTGATATTAAACCATACAGTCTCCCCTTATTCTGTTGGATCAACTGCCTCTTGGTCTATGTACGAGTTGCTCATAAGCATGATTAACTGATTTGGAATTCCATTCTTTCCAATGTTATCCATAATTTGTTATGATCCACATAGTCGAGTGCCTCTGTGCAGTTAATAAAACACAGGTAAACATGTTTCTGGTGTTCTTCGCTCTTAGCCAAAAGTCATCTGACAACAATCATATCCTTTATTCCATGTCCTTTTCCAAATACAGCTTGAATTTCTTTCAGTTCCCCAGCAATATACTGCTCCAACCATTTTTTAAATATCTTCAGCAAAATTTTACTTTCATATGATATAAATGATATTGGTTGATAATTTACACATTCTATTGAATCACCTTTCTTTGGAATGGGCACAAATGTGCATCTCTTCCTGTCAGTTGGCCAGGTAGCTGTCTTCCAAATTTCTTAACATAAGCAAATAAGTGTCTCCAGTAGTGTATCTGTTTGTTGAAATATCTTAATGGATATTCCATCAATTCCTGGAGCCTTGTTTTTCACCAATTTCTTCAGTGCAGCTTGGATTTCTTCCTTAAATAACATTGGTTCTTAATTATATGGTATTTC
>NW_006924579.1:7026-9355 GCF_000298275.1 Orycteropus afer afer
TCTTTTCTTCATTCTCTGTCTTTCAATGACTTTTGCTTTCTTCATATATGGTATTCTTGATGTTATTCCACAACTTGTCTGGTCTTTGGTTGCTGGTGTTCAATGCATCAAATCTATATTCTTCAGATGGTCTCTAAATTCAGGTAGGATATAATCAATTTTGTATTTTGGTTCTCATAGACTTATTTTGATTTTCTTCAACCTCAACTTGAACTTTCATATGAACACTTGATTGTTCCACAGTTAGCTTCTGGCCTTGTTTTGACCGAAGATATTGAGCTTTTGCATTGCCTCTCTCCACAGATGTAGTCAATTTAATTTCAGTGTATTTCATCTAGTTAGGTACACATGTATAGTTGCTATATATACTGTTGAGAAAAAGATATTTGCAGTGAGTAAGTCCTTGATCTTGCAAAATTATATCATGCGGCATCATTTCTTTAACTGAAGCCATATTTTACAACTATTGATGCTTCTTCTTTGTTTTCTACTTTTGCCTTCCAATCATCAGTAATTGTCAGTACATTTGGAGCACACGTTTGGTCATTTTCAGACTGCAGAAGTTGGTAAAAATCTTCAATTTTTCAACTTTGGCTTTAATAGTTGGTGCATAAGTTTAAAAAAACTAGTTGCTATTTACTAATTATAACTTTTCAAAATTTTCTACCCTTGTCAACAAGTTGCCAGATTTCCAAATCTATACATTGTGACATAGAAAAAAATGTGCAAAGCCTAGTTTTGTGTACTTTCCTGTGCTTCAGTTTTCCCCATTCAAAACAGAAGGAATTGAACTGAATGAGATCTCAGCTCCCTTCTCAGCTTTAAGTATACTCTCTCTCTACAACGACTCTTCTTGTGCATGTGCAAATAGATGGCTAACTATCCCAGTGCCCAGTCAGCCAAAGGGGTAGCATCATAGGTTCCCAAGGCTTTGTCCAGAATATGCTAGGTGACTTTATTTCACAGTTTCAGAAATCACATTTTTTTCTCTTCAGAATTTTAGAAAAGTAATATATTGCAAATACAGATGATCATATGAAGACTCCAGCAAGCTCTAGAACAGGTCCCTATTATCAAACACGTTAGCAATTTCTCACCAATTTTATGACTACCACTTTAGATGGTAGTAAATCGAGACTGTAAATAGCTTCTCATCAGTTCTGGTAAGTTGCCATGGCTAAATGAGTTAGGAAAAAATCTTTCTTATTGAATTCAAATTTTTAGAATTATAGGTAGGGGACTGTGATAACATTTTCCACTATAATAAGAATTCAGATATAATATGATTGACAAATAGCTTCCACCCTCCACTAAATTCAACTCTCAAATGAAAGAAAGTGGGGGAAATTTCCCATCTAGGAACAGTGTGTATTTGCTGGTGGGGTACAGGTTCAGCTTTCTCAGTCAGTATTTCCAATATTATTTTTGCTATCTTTATATATATATATATATATATATATATATATAGGTGGTAATGTAAATATACAAACTGATTGAAAAAAGTTGAGTTTTATTAATTTTGCAATAGCCCACATTTTAAGCTTCACTGTTAAGGAAAATGTTGACAGTTAGAACCCAGCAGCAATCTGCCCCCATAAAGATTACACAGCCTATGAAGCACTATGGTGCAGTTCTACACTGTCATAGAATTGTTATTAGTTGCAATCAACTCAATGGTACACAACAATACATTTTAAACAATATAATTATCAAGGTTTCATTTATTGAAGGGTATTATTATGGAAACCTAGCAGTTTATATACTCTACTGTGTTATGTGGAAATAAATGAAGACCACCCAAATGAGAACAAATGGAGGCTATTTCTTCAGAGTGTGCTGTAGCAAGGGGGTAAGCCATCATAACTTGGTATTTGTCAGAGGCTCAAAGGCAGGCAAGAAAATGGGAAATTTTAGAATGGGGAAAAGGAAAGGCTTCAAGTATGCTCTGATTGGAAGCTGTTGGCATAAAGAAACTGAAGGCTGGCTACCTAGAAGCAAAGCATCTCATGTGAGTGGTTGTTACTGTTTTTATGTGCTGTGTGGCCAATTCTGACTCATTGTGACCTTATATGATAGAGTAGAACAGCCTCGTAAGGTTTCCTAGTCTGTAATGTGTACAGGAGCAGATTGCAGGATCTTTTCTCCTGTGGAACCTTTAGTCACTTCCCACTGCTGACCTTTCTGATAGCAGTCAAGCACTTTACCATTGTGCCTCCAGGCCTCCTTACGGGAAAGGTTAAAACCATTGCCATCTAGTTGATCTGACTCATAGCAACCTTACAGGACAGAACAGAACTGCTCCATAAAGTTTCCAAGGTTTTAAATCATT
>NW_006924579.1:10713-11557 GCF_000298275.1 Orycteropus afer afer
CAATAAAAGAAAATTATGATGTGAATATTGCACCCATATTTTGAATATTCCCTGAAGTGCCTTCTTGGTGATTAGAATGATATTTCATTTAGTAGGTGAAAATACTCATTTCTAAAATGAAAGATTTCTAATACACACACATCCTAAATAAATAATATCTTTTTATGTTTTTATAAAGACTTTCATCTGAGGTTTTCAAAGACCATTGTTATTTTTACGTTTATTTTCTATCTAACCAAGACCCAGACACTGTGCAGCTTTCTTTTGTGATTATCAAGGACTGTGAAGAGTCCAAGATTTTACCTTCTTACAACCAAGATGTGAGGCTGCCAGAGTTTCATGGATGCTATCAGAAGAAATGAAACTCCCAAGTTAGAGACTAAGGACTTTTTTACTTGTGGTACAGCAGGTAGCTTGAGGATCCTGTTTGCTGAGCTAATCTCATGTTAACTTACTGCCACCAAGTTGGTCTCGACTCATAGTAACCCTTCCATGGGTTTCTGAGGCAGTATCTCTATGGAAGTAGATTGCCCAGTCTTCCTTCTGGTGAGTTTGAACTGCCAGCCCTCTGGTTAGCTGTCAAATGCCTTAGGCATTACGCCACTAGAGTTTCTGAATTTATGCACACATGTGCAGCGGGTAGTGTTGCAGGAGAGGGGCTTTGAACTTAAAGAACCTATTTTGGGGGGGCAGGGCCAGAAAATATGTCCACCTTTGCTCCAGAAGGGGACATTATTTCCTTGTTTGGCTGTTTGCCACAAAAATACTCTTGAAATGATAGAAACAAAGGGCAGCCAGGGCATCCACTCACAAGGTATGCTGACATAGGACAGAACCACAGAGA
>NW_006924579.1:11657-13677 GCF_000298275.1 Orycteropus afer afer
AGGCCAGGACCAATTCCATTTAATTTACTTCATACAATTTAATTGTGTGTAATTAAGCATTTAATTTAGACTTTCACCAACAGGACTGCAAGCATTAACATGAGGCAAACTTAAAATAGTCAGCTAAACCATGCCCCCCAAATCCTGGACTCAATCAATTAAACAAGTCACATAAAACAGGAGTTATAAACCATTGTCTATGGTCCCCCTGCCATGCCATTCTTTTCTGTACATATTTTTCATGGCTGCTGTTGGGCTATAGGAAGCTCTAGTGGCATAGTGCCTAGGACATTTGACCTGCTAACCAGAGGGCTGGTGGTTCAAACCTACCAGCCACTCCTCAGAAGGAAGATTGAGCAATCTACTTCTATAGAGATAACTCTCGGGAACCCAAGGAGAGGTCGCTATGAGTCAGGACTGACTCGATGCCAGTGAGTTTGGTTTTTAGATTTTGATTGGGCTAGAGTGACAGAAATCTTATGACTTACAATGTTTAAGATAATTACTGTTTGGCTCTTTACAGAAAAAGTTGGCCAACTCCTGCCATCTGAATCTTCAGTAAGGTAGAAAGCTAGGTGACTTTTTATTCAGTGTCTATATTACCCTTATACCTGGTCTGAGACATTAATCCAAGTACAGCAGAGAGTATTATCAATTGCACAGACTTGGTGTTGAACTGCAATGGTTCTATCATCTGTAACAACCCTGACCAGTGAGTTGAGGTTGACATGAATGTCTTCCCAGGGTGACCTGGTGTCATTTATCACTTCAGTTAAAGTAAGGAAAAATTTCTTATGACATATTCTAATTGTATGACTTCCATTTTATGGATAAAGGTCCATAACTTATGCATACATGATTGTGTTATCACTCTTGGAAGCTTCCTGAATAGACAAAGATAGCTTCATTTTGAGAAATCTCTGTGGTCATGTGTGGACCACACAATACACTTGCATTGTTTTCTTAACCACTTGAAGGTCTTCTATGATTAGTGGGCATTCCTACTTCCGTAGTGATACTGCCTCAGAAACCCAGGGAGGGGTCGCTATGAGTCGGGGCCAACTTGATGGCAAATACCAACCAACAACAACCAAGATGAAAGTTGCTTGTTTTAGAAAAAAAGTACAAATTATTAACTGGGTTCCACAGAGAAAGAACAGTCCCAGGAGTACAGGTTGACAAGTCCTCTAATCTGGCCTCCAGGCCTGTTGAGAAGTATTAGAAATCCCAGTCCAGTTCTAATAACTGAGTCTGTTCTTTGTGTTTGAAGAACTGTCTGAGGGAAGACTCTCTAAACTGTCTGTCCATACCACCAGCAACGTGGCATTCATACAACCCATGTACTGACTCAGAGATAGCTATGAGAATAGGAGTAGGTAAACTTCTAAATGTGTTGACAGGTGTTTAGAAGTGTTGAAAGGGGCAGGAGTGAGCTTCTTCCCTAATGTTTCTAATAGATTTCTCACAAAGTTAAAGGGAAAGTAATCTTGTGCAGAGCTATTTGATGGGAGACAGCCAATCCAGCAGCAGTTAAATTAAAGGTTATTGTCACAGTCTGAGAAAGGCATAGGAAAACATTTTTCTTCATCTGCTCCAGGGGAAGTACTTCTCCAGGGGAAGTACTTAAAAAAGAAGATCATTTTTGCATCTCCTTCTCTCCCTAGGGTCTAAGATATTCCATCACCATAAAACAGAGTTGTTGATACCACCAAATCAGTGTATCCCATTCCATAAGCTATAACTTCACCTTTTGACAAATTCCATTTTCATATCCAGATCTTTTCTCAGGAAGGTTCAAGTACAAGATTAACATTTAAATTATCAAACTTACAGAATCCATTATATACCCCACTTTGGTTTGTGAGTGTGCTCAAACCAATGGTGGTTATCCTTTTGATCTAGAAACATGTCAGTTCATCAAGAGAATCTAGGTGTCTGATGAAGAATTAAGTTTTAATTCCATTCCGTCTGTCCCAGCTTCCATCCAAAAATGTACCAACTAGGCCAGCTTGGGGAGACT
>NW_006924580.1:0-982 GCF_000298275.1 Orycteropus afer afer
ATGGTGAATTGACATTTTAATTGGGTCAAATTCATTTATTGCCAAAAGGCAGCAATTACCTGAGTTCCTCCCAAGGCTCTGGTGACTACCTGATGACCGTGACTAAAATCCCAAAAGTTTTTATTATAATTGCAAGGGAAATGCCACAAAACTATAAAAATAGAAACCCTTGGGCCATGGTTAATCCAATGTTGCTTCTGCAGTCTATAAATACATAAAGAGTGATATTTCAGTCAGTGCTTTGAATATTTTGATTAGGTACAATTGATCACCAGTATGGGAGAAGATATCATTGAAGAAAGAATTCCTCTATCTAGGGTAAAATTAGTGAGTATTTTTTCATGATTATTATAATTTTCACTTATATTCTATCTTCTATATCAAGCTCCCTCTCACTACTTTACACTCCCTTCCTATCTTGTTTGGGGAAACACAATGAATTAGAATTGAAAACAAAACTGTGTACAGTTACTGATATAACACATTTAGCTTAACATTTCACTGAAACATTACCCAAACCAAATATTTCATAATAATAAATTGTGCATTTTAAATATTAAAAAAAAAAAATCAATAAGTGCTCATGAGCTGAAACAAAGAAGTGAACCAGTGAGCAATATGTTAGCACCATACCCATCAGCTGAAGGACTGTGGAAGTAGACATAATTTAGTGGATTTAAAATTTTGGAGTAATTATATTTAAGGTAACCAGCAATTGAATTTTCAACGCCCCCCAAAAAATAATTTAATAGCTAGTACCTAAGGCATTTGACTGCTAACCAGAAGTCTGGCAGTTCAAAACCACTGGCCACTCCTCAGAAGGAAGATGAAGCAATCTACCTCCATGGTGATACTGCCTCAGAAACCCAAGGATGGGTCGCTAGGAGTTGGGTCTGACTCCACGGCATATAAGAACAATAATGTACGTGTCCATCAGTGACTTCTGAGAGAGCTTTCTAATTCTTATGCAAAAAAAAAAAAT
>NW_006924580.1:1258-4517 GCF_000298275.1 Orycteropus afer afer
CATCAATTCAAAGGAAATGGATTAATGTCTGATCAAGTGCTCAAAAATGTTAAGGTCTCAGTCATAATTTCTAGAATGACTGAAACAACAAGTGAATATATAAAGTAATGGATTATTCATTGAAAAAAATCAATTAAAACATTAATCAATAGATTCTTCTATTAGTTCTATAAGAGACAAATATACACCCTTTACACTGATACATAAAACATTATGCAATATTTACTTATTTCCTCCTTAGGAATATGTGTTCCAGCCAATGATGCTGTGTAGTATAGTCCTTTGCTATTTTCCGTTCATAAGAAGGGATAAAATTATTTCCTCAGTTTTTCAAAGGGTTCAGATGAGTATACAGAGAGGCAAACTTGCTTACTTAGAAAATAATTTTCAATAATGTAAAGAATTTCCTTTAACATACACATACTTTTTTAATGTCTCCTATTTCTGAAAATGTTTCTATATAAAATGCATCTAAGACATACTATACAAACAATGACTTAAGATTAAAATATTGAGGATAATTAAGGTTTAATTACAAATCGGATTTTGTAATCCAAAATTTCCGTTTTGGAATGTATGCTAATTTACCAGGAAGGAAGTAAAGCTTAAAACAATTTTAGGGTAAATATAAATTTAGAATGAGTAATGTACATTTCATGTATATAGTGTGTTTACCCTATGACAGTATAAAACCTTTACCTAACTTAATATAGTAAGAAAATTTATGGTAATGCTATTGCAGAAAATATATGTCTATTTTCAGAAGGCTTCAAACATCTAAATGTACAAGATATAAAATATAGACAGAACTTACTTCATAAAGAGGCTGATCTATTTTCACAAAACTAAGCATATAATTTTATTAAATAGGTTCTCAAACATATGCTACTTACTGATGATGAATGACTTGTTAATGATGAAAACCTTAATGTGCCTTGCTTGTGTAAACACAACTTCTTTTAATTTGTAGATTTTGGTTAATTATCAAGAATTTTGTGTTTCAGGAAAAGAAATTTTGGTCACTTATTTCTTGTGTATAGGTGGAAATGTAATTAATTCAAAATAGAGGTACCAATGTTTTATGTATATAAATTTGAAAACAATGTTAATAACATATGAATTGAATGATATATACTCTACATTTTCTTCACTCATCATGAGTTACATGTACTGGATATAATCAGACCATCAACCTTATCTTTTAATCTGAATGACCAATATATTAGCTTTATACTCCCTAAACCAATGTTGTATAGGTTATATTCTCTATATGTAAATGTACATAATCAGGGAAAGGATAGTGGTGATTTTGTTTCAAAACAAAATTGTGGCTTCATTAGAAACTCTTCCAGTTAAAACTTAAAAACCACTCTCAGTATATGAACTCTAAGGTGTCCTAACTGATATGACTAAACAAGTTACTTTTATCATTCTCTGGAATTATTATATGCATGCAATTTGTAATAAGAATAATAATTAAAAAAACCTCATAATAAAGTAAATTAGTTGTCATATTTTAATTAAAATGAATGTTATAATAAGTTACATACCAAAATTCTTGAAATATAAATAATTATAGCTGTAATATGATTGCTCCTTGGAGGGAAGACTGGGCAATCTACTTACATAGTGATATCACCTCAGAAATCTAAGGAACAGGATCCTACTCCAAGGCAGTGAGGGTTTTTTTGTTTCTTTGTTTTTGTTTTGTTTTTTGGTGTACTTAAGTTAATGGGATAAAAAAATGAAAGTAGAAGCTCCTGCCTCATATTCCTTATCATGGCAGTGAAAAAATACCCTGGTGATTCTCCATTTTTTACATTTTTATTCTTTATCTATTTTTTTCCATCAATATTTTTCTACTTATTTTTTTTTTGTTTTATGTAAAAAAAAAATAAATGCAGCACACACATGATTTTCCATCTTTATTTTGCAGTTAATGTTTACCAGAAAGTTTTTTCAAAAGATGTAAAAAGAAAAAATCAGACAATATAATAAAATGGCTTTATTTAATATCCTATCTAATAAAAATATATTTTTTTTCTATTTTGGTGGAGAAAAAAATAGTCTGATTAGCTAATTTAGATGTTTACTAATAATGATAATTTGTTTAAAAGAATGAAATTGTTGCCAAGAAATCAGATAGATATTTAACATTTAAATACTCATTGGCAAGATCCTAGTTTCTTTGTGTGCATTAGACTATTATTTCAAGCTATTTTAAAATTTCTATCAGTACCAGGATTTAAAATCCAGAGCTTCATCCCTCATTTAAACTAATTTGTGGGGAAATCAAATCAGGAAAGAAAATTTTCAAACTATTATTAGCACCAGAAAATAAAGTGTTACTTACTTCAATTTATTGAATCAATTAAAAAATATCTCCTTAGCTTTTCTTTATAAAAGGCAGAAGAAAAAAACATTAATTTGGTTTGGAAAAGCAAAACATGTGTCTTAACTTACAAAACAGTTTATTTAAAATGCAATTTCAGTTACCTGACAATTTCAGTCAGAGATAAATACATCATTATTCTGCCCCAGATAACTGAAAATTATACTCTTTTGTGTGTGTGCATGATATGGGTGAAAGATTAGAGGAAATTAATTGTTTTCCGTTCAACAATGCATACACATTTTGTTTCACGACATTGATTGCAATCCCCATAATTTATTAGCTGGCTTCCCGCTTCCTTCCTGTCATTACCTTTTCCCTATGTCCTTCTTTCCTATGCAATTTTGTCCTCTAAGCGATCTCCCTGTGCCAAAGCTGTGCTGTTTTCTCCCATGGTTGACTGTTCTAAAGAGTGTCCCTACTTGGTGTAGTTGTTCATCTTGTAGGACTGTCTATTGTTTCGCCACAGGAGTGAGTTCAATTCCAAGCCTGCAAGATGATGAGGGGCTATAGTCTCAGGAGTTTTACCAGTGTCCTTCAGACCAGTAAGCCTGGTCTTTTTTGTTATTTTGAGTTTTGTTCCACATTTTTATCTCAATCTATAGAGGATCTCCTCAACTGATCCCGTTCTGAGTGGTTGACAGTGATAACTGGGCAACATCTAGTTCTTCTGATCTCAGGGTCATATAGGCTGAGATTCCATGGTCCACTACCCTCTTGGACTAATTGTTTCCATGCATCTTTGATTTTTATCATTCTTCTTTGCTCTGGATGAAGTATCTTAGATGTTGCATCTCACATGGCCACTTGTAAGCTCTCAAGACCCTAGCTGCCACTCACCAAAGCAGCATGTAGAACAATGTCTTT
>NW_006924580.1:5117-6175 GCF_000298275.1 Orycteropus afer afer
GTTTCCAAGGCAGTATCACTACAGCAGTAGATTGCCCAACCTTCCTTCTGAGGAGTGGCTGGTGGGTTTGAACCAGAATCCTTTGGTTTGCAATAAAAATTTTCAAGCCAGGGCAAAGAAAGTTCCTTATCTTTAAATTAGGTGTGAAAATTGACACCTCTACATTCAAAGTCATATAGGTCAAGAATCACTGGCAATATTTTAGTAAAAGGGCAATATATTCACTATTAAAGATCTTTTAGCAGGTAGAAAATTTACTTGATGCATAAAGAACAAAAAGTTTTATGAAGTATTACCTTTTAGAAACTTCTAAAGAACATAAAGGGCAGATAACACAAAGCAATTTCTCAATTTCCCATCAATGTAAAACAGATTTCTTAAGATTGATAAAAAGACACCACAGACTTTGCTCAGCTTTCTGTGAAAATTCCATATGCAAGATATTTGATAAATTCACTGCCAAGGAGACAAGACAAAGACATTTGAAAGATATGATCACAATGTGGGAGATAATTATTTCCAAATAGGGAAGATTGGAATATCAGTTAACCATGGATAGGTTACTTGTTTGTTCTTCCAAATGTCAGTTATTATCATTATTGTTGCTGCTGTTGTACTTATTATACTTTTGAAACAATGAGAAGAAAGTGTTGCAAAGACAATGATAGAAGAGATTCATAACATTACAGGTAATATAGATTTGTGAAGGGGGAAAGTAATTAATATGTCCGTTGTTAAGTTCACCAAACAAAAGGTAGAAGAACTCACACTCACTTTAGGATACAGATATTACGACAACAACTGACAATGTTATTAGTGATGTAGAAATGGATGAAAACTTTCAGAGATTTACAGAAAAGCCTAAGGATAAAATGAAAGGAAAAGCTAACTTTGTACTGTAAGGTGAAGAGGAAAAAAAAAAGCTTAATTACTACTATAAGCTTTCATGCCACAAGCCTATTGATATTTTGTCTTTCAGCAAGAGAAATAAAAGAAAGTTGGAAAAATGAAGATGTAAATTAAAATATATTAGAGGAAGACTTGTAAGACTTAAAGAG
>NW_006924580.1:7955-9020 GCF_000298275.1 Orycteropus afer afer
ATGCCTCATATCCTCGTGGTGTCCATCTTCCTCAGCTCAATCTTCTATGTGTACCTAAGGCCATCTGCAGTCTCTGCAACCATCCAGGATATGGTCCTTTCTGTGTTCTATTCCATAATTCCCCCTCTCTTGAACCCAATTATCTATAGTCTTAGAAATGAACAAATAAAATGTGCTCTTAAGAAAATCATGAAAAAAATATTTTAGTCAGGAAATTCATAGAAATTTGTGTAAGCTCACCCTATGTTATTAGTTGAAAATTATCTTTTCAGAAAAAATTGAGGTTATAGTTTAGAATTATATAGATGTATGTATGTAAAGTTCATATATAAGTTTATCAAAGTATTTATCAAAATCTTTATATTTTGTGGATTTTACATTATTTGTACAGGATATCCAGTGTTATGAATAAGCATGTCCCAGGCACATGTGTCTGGCACGTTAAAAGCTCCCACTGAAAATTTCAGTCTTAAAAAGGCTAAAATGTTATCCTTAATAATATTTTATGTTAACCTTTATCTTTTGTCTTTTCCCATGTTTAAATTAGTGGTAAACTTGGAAAGAATACTTCATCATTTATTGTGAATTGTCCCATTTAGTATTATAGAAGAAATGCAAGTTTTCAGTGAATTATTCATTCACAAAAGGGGTATGAAAACATATGTTCATTCAAGGGTCATAAAGTTATCACTAAGTTATGCTGTGAAAAGAGAAATGGATTTGACCGGGAGAGTGCTTTTCTATGAACATGTCAGAAACACTTTACACTGCTTCCCTTGTAAGGTAAAGGGATTATGCTTAAGTTATAGGTAAGATCTGAACATAATTTTGTTAAAAATAAGTTTAAATTGATTTGCTGAATTTTACTTGTTAAAAATATTTAAAGGGAAATATTAAATTAGAAAAATAGTTATGTCAAGCAGTTTAAGAATACCTGTTTATGAAGAGAAGGGCAATGTACTAAATGTGAGTGACCAATATTGCAGCATTGAGGATGAGAAGGACATAGAGAGGTACATGGGAGGCACAGACAACAAATATGAACCCTTTTGCATATACAGTACT
>NW_006924580.1:10145-10724 GCF_000298275.1 Orycteropus afer afer
TTTAAATACTTTAAGCATTGTATTCTAGGCTAATTAAAGGGATGCTTGCATTATATATTCCAAGTTATTACATACCTACACACAGATCTGAAAGACTCTTGGTACACATTGGTTAAACATTCAGCTGTTAACTGTACTGTTGTCAGTTTAAACCCACTACCTTGTCCTTTGGAGAAAGATGAGAAAGTCTATTTCCATAAAAAAAATTATGGCCTTAGAATTCTATTGGGGCAGTTCTACTCTGTCCTCTAGCGCCACTATGAGTCAGAATCATCTCAACAGTAATGAATATGGCTTTGGTTTGATGCATAGATTCATTAAGGCCACTAAGAAATTAAAAATAATCTTATTTATTAATTTACTTTTTGCTCCGGATATATACTTGGAAAACTAATATTGATGTTTAACAACAATGAGATACCATCTTGCTCCAGCACTGGTAGCAAAGTTCAACAAAAGAGAAAATAACAAATGCTGATTAGGCTGCAGAGATATTGGGACTCTCATACACTGATGGTGGGACTGTAAAATGGTACAACCACTATGGAAAGCAGTATGCCAATTCCTTCAAAATTTGGA
>NW_006924580.1:12374-13070 GCF_000298275.1 Orycteropus afer afer
TTTTCCACTTGAGTTTTGGCATCCATAGAGGAGATGCACCCTTAATTCTTATGTATACAAACTTTAGGAAATAGCTAAAAATTATACAATTATATATATTTTGAAAATGAGATTCAGAATAAAAATTTTATATATGTATTAGAAAAGAGATTCAAATATGCATTGTCACTTCAGGGAAAGCCACAGCAACAAAAGACAAAGCATCATATGAAAAGAATCTCTGATGCACATTTGAAAAGAAAGGAGATCATAACAGTTTTATCTGTTATAAAACTTAATATAAACTTATATTCCATAAAAAAATAAGCAGATTGCCCTAGTCAAACAGGTGTCATTTAGAAAAAGAATATATAAAGCAGTCTACACTGATTCTTGTTTGTTTCTATCCATCATTTCTGCTCTCATTTTACTGGTTTAATAAGTCCATGGGCATATCTGCTATCAAGAGACAGGAAGTGAATAAAGCTGTCAAGGCATAAGGCTCTCAAGATATGGGAAGGAGAAGATCAGCAATGCCAATGTGCTCTAGGAATGATCCACATCTCCTTCTCTAAGAGAATAAAGTGTGTAACTATAAATGTCTTGTTTCTCAGAAAATTATAATTATGATATAATGCACATCACATGATGATGAAAAAAATTCAATATAAAATAATTGTAACATTTTGTGTCAAGAACTGTACAAAGTTTGGTCTT
>NW_006924581.1:0-574 GCF_000298275.1 Orycteropus afer afer
TCTTCTGCTGTTTGTGCATTTTGAATTATGCCTCAGAGTCTATTTATGCCATATATTGTTATTGTTGTTGTTATGTGCTGCCATATAGTAGGGCCCCTAAATTTGCACCTAGTTTTTCCTTGAGGAACTCTATAGTTTCATGTTTCACATTTAAGTCTTTGATCCATCTGGAGTTTGTTTTTGTGTATGGTGTGAGATACAAATCTTGTTTCATTTTTTCTGCAAATGGATCTCCAGTTTTTCCAGCATCATTTATTAAACAAACATTCTCTTCCCCATTTAATGGATTTTGGGCCTTTGTCAATATCAGCTGACCATAGGTCAATGGATCTATTTCTGGGTTCTCAATTCTATTTCATTGGTTTATGTATGTCATTAAACCAATACCAGGCAGTTTTGACTACTGTGGCTGTATAGTAGATTTTGAGATCTGGCAGTGTGAAACCTCTTACTTTGTTCTTCTTCTTCAATAGTGCTTTGCTTATCCGAGGTCTCTTTTCTTTCCACATAAAGTTAGTGATTGGTTTTTCCATATCCCTAAAGAATGTTGATGGGATCTGGATTGGGATTGCAT
>NW_006924581.1:7359-9606 GCF_000298275.1 Orycteropus afer afer
CTTCTATATCCTTCCCTTCAAGGCTCAGGGGTCCAGGATTATATTCTGTGTCTGTGTTAATTGGTTCCCCTTTTCTTTGTTGAAGAGGGTCTGTGCTGTCTTTCTTCCTATTCCGCCATCTTGGAATCCCTCTCCAAAAAACAAAATTCTTATGATGCTTCTTTTGTGATTCTGGAGAACTCTAAAAATTCTTCTGGGTTCAAATTCTACCACATGTTATCTGTGAAGCATTTCTTAATCTCTGATTGCTGCATGAAGTACCTCCATCCATGACCCTACACATCAATTGGACTCTGCTGTCAGAGAAAATAGCACATTATTGTACTCACCAGTATATTGCCTGTGTTTCCTTCCAGAGTATAAGCTCCATGGAACCTTGCATCATACCAAATATATATTTTATACATAATATTTAATTGAGCATAGAAATCAAAAAGGCTAATCAAGAAATCTGCCAAAACAATGGCTACTTGTAGTGATCTATGAGCCTTGCTTAAGCTCTTATAACAGTATTTTATACTCACTGTTTACTAGATACCAGGCACTGTGCTAAGCAGTTTTAAATTATCTCTTTAAGCCAACACAAGAATCCTAAGAAGTAAATACTATTTCTGTCTATATTTTACAAATGAGGAGTCTTATAGAGGTTACATAACCTAAGAAATGTAATACTCTTGGGATTAAAAGCCATAGTGTGAGCTACCTTACCATCCTAGGCAAACTTAACTCAGATATTTTCTCTTCCAAGCTATTTATATAAATATAGATTTATACTCTTCCAGGGCTTTGAGGCCTTTGTGAGATGGCACTAATTCCAAGTTGGGTTGGGTTCTGAAAATATAATTGATATTTCTTATTAAATACAGCATCATTTGCCTTTGTATTGCCTGAATATATTTAATTGCACATTTCCAGGTCCTCACTGATTGGCTAAACATTTCTGTGTCATGCTGTGAGATCACAACAGATGCTAATTACACAGTCTTTACCTTTCTCAGAATCTCCTTTTCAGAGAACCTAACCTAAACCTGGTATTTATAATTTTAGGGGCTTTGATAACTTTCATGACTCATATTGTCTATTTATTATATGAATTATTGATAGTTTCTGATAAAGATTCCACATAAAAATATTTGGATTTAATTCTAAAATTCAACCTCCCTTGTTCCTAAGGAGCTCTGGTGGTATAGTGCCTAAGGCATTTGACTGCTAACTAAGAGACTGGCAGTTCAAACCCACCAGCCACTCTTAGGAAGGAAGATTGGGCAATCTTCTGCTGGAGTGATACTGCCTTGGAAACCCAAGGAGGGGTCGCTATGAGTCAGGTACTTGCACCACATGATGAATTTTGTGTGAGAAAATTAAACCTGCAATTTGTCTTGGTAGAATACAATTAGCCAAAGAATGAGAAGCCTATAATTTTAGATGACTGGCTTTGAAAAACTAGGATTATAAATATGTGTCCATCCAATCAAAAAACATTCCTTGAGCTACTAAGGGTAGGAATGTTGGAAATAATTCAAGATCATTATGTAAAGCAAATATTAAAGTATTCCTATTGTAGAAAACCTTCAATTTTAAGGTTTGAGTCATCACACATGAAAAATTATTTCTTTCATCTTATCAGAAGAGAGTCTGGAAAATTTAAAAATAAGGGTAGCTTTTCTTTCATTGTAATGATTAAAAAGAAATCAGAGCTGAAGATATTAACTGGGATTCTACAATGTCTCCAACATATTTCAAAATTTTCCCTTGTTCTGGACATGATAGCTGTGTTGAGCTTGTCCCACAAGATTTATTGTTCTTGGCATTTTGGATGAGATAAAGTGTTTAAAGTACAATTTAAATTTTATCTGATTATGGGTAGATTCTTTAAAATTCCACTGGCTGTATTACCTCACTAGAGTCAAAAAAATATTGTTGGAGTTTTTGTTAGTTTTATTTTTATTTCTTTATTTTCAACTGTGTTTCGCAGGCTCTGAGCAGAAGCAAGCTTTATTCTTATCCAATGCAACCCTGTTACATTTTATCTACTGATAAAGCAATGTGAAGGGAAAGTTTTTTTTCTTTTTCTCCTCATGACAATTGAATAGAGTTTCAATAGATCTCAAATAGCATTCAACTAGGACCATGCCTGGGATTTTGCTGATAATAAGTTGACAATAATGGAGAGGTTGTTAGACCAGCTGCTCAGACAGGGGCTCATCTGGTGTTTGAACTTTATTAAAATAGCCCAAGCTTGGTATT
>NW_006924581.1:12016-13039 GCF_000298275.1 Orycteropus afer afer
TTCCCATTTTCCTCATGATTTTCTGAAATTGAAAAAAAAAAATCTTCTGTGTAGAAAGCACAATCATCTATGCCTTCTCTATATGTTCTATATGTTTCCTAAATATATTTGTCAATCTAAAACCATTATACCAAAAAACCAAACTCACTGCCGTCTAGTTGGACTGACTCATAGCGACCCCTCCTTGGATTTCCAAGGTGGTATCACTACGGAAGTAGATTGCCCAACCTTCCTTCTGAGAGTGGCTGGTGGATTTGAATGGCCAGCCTTCTGGTTAGCAGTCAAATACCTTAGGCACTAACTACCAGAGCTCCTAAAACCATTATGGAGTAAGAAAATATTGAGAGCACTATCTTCTTATAACCATGACTCACTTTGTTGAGTGCAAGATTTGATGGGATCAAAGAAATAGAGAAGGAGGTTCCAGTAAGATTGCGGACTAGCAAAGAGACTGCACAAACCCTCTTCAACAAAGAAAAGGGAAACCAATTAACATAGATACAGATGATACAGAGGAGACAAATGGAGCTGCAGTCTTGCAGTGATCCTTAGTGATCCTGACAGCACAACACAGAAAGCTTTGAGAGTGCCAAGTGGTGGTAGGACCTAAGAATTAACCTAAACATCAGCCCTGCTAGCCAGAGACTGCATGGAGGACTGCTCTGGTGGCTGGGGAATAAATAGAGAAGGTGAAGAGAAACACGGGCTGAGTTGTGGACTTTTGCCTGTCCAGAGGGTGCCACCATTTTGAATGTTCACAAGCAGCTTGACCATTTTGCATATTTAAAGAGACTGCACTCTTGTGCATTCCAGGGGCTTAAGAACAGGTTCTGCTTACCAGTAACCCCAAGGACACTCTAGACTTGCAAGACTGAAAAGGTGTGACATTCCTCTTGTTACTCTTATACCACACATGAATGGAGGTGCTGCAATCCCCTACTCCCACCTACCTTCTGGGCCCACAAGAACTCTATCACAGTCTGTGTGCTCAGACAGAGCCTGGGTGCCTTGGCCTCTCCTCCA
>NW_006924582.1:0-1616 GCF_000298275.1 Orycteropus afer afer
CACTGGAGAAGAATGTATATTGTGCTGCTGTTGGGTGAAGTGCTCTATAGATGTCTATAAGGCCAAGTTGGTGGATTGTATTGTTTCGCTCTTCTACAAGTTTGTTGAGTTTCTTTCCAGTTGTTCTATCTTTCAAAGAAGCTGGTGTATTAAAGTCCTTGTGGCTGCTGGCAAGCAGAAAGTGTTCTTAAGCCCCAGGAATGTGTGAGAGCACTGTCTCTTTAAATATCCAAAATAGTCAAGCCTCTTTTAAACATTCAAAATGGCGGTGCCCTCTGGACTGCCAAAAGTCCACAGCTTAGCCCACCTTTCTTTTCACTTTCTTTTTTATTTCCCAGCCACCAGAGCAGCCCTCTGTGCCATCCCTGGCTAGCAGGGCTGATTTTTAGGTTAATTCTTAGGTCATACCACCACTCGGGAATCTCCAAGCTGTGTGTGCCATGCTGTCAGGATCACTCAGCATCATTGCTAGATCGCAGCTCCATCTGTCTCCTTTTCTGGTATTTTCATGCAAATTCTTCTGCTAGTTGGGGTTTAGTCCACTTCTATATCCTCCCCTTCAAGGCTCAGGGGTCCAGGATTATCTTCTGTGTCTTTGTTAATTGGTTTCCCTTTTCTTTGTTGAAGAGGGTCTGTGCAGTCTTTCTGCCTAGTCTGCCATCTTACCGGAACTCCCTTCAGCAAGACTTTTTATTTGTGTGTGATAGTAATGATACTGTTTGATAATTTTCACATTCTTTTGGGCTGCTTTTTGTTGGAATGGGCACAAATATCTGTCTCTTCCAGTCAGTTGGCCAGGTAGATGTCTTCCAAATTTCTTGGTACAAATGAGTAAGCACCTCCAGTGCTGCATCTCTTTGTTGAAACATCTCAGTGGGTATCCCATCAATTCCTGAAGCCTTGTTTTTCACCAATTCCCTCAGTGTAGCTTGGACTTCTTTCAGCACCATTGGTTCTTTATCATATGTCACTCCTAAAATAGCTGGTAGTCAAGTGATATTTTTTAGCAGTGATTTTTTTGTAATTCCTTCTGTCTTCTTTTTTTAAAAAATACATTTTATTGAAATATAATTTATGTACAGTGAAATACACAAAACTGAAGTGACATGGGTCAATGGTTTTTTTTTTTTCAGTGTTCCCTCCCTTTTTCTCCTATCGCCCCCCAGCAACCAACAAAGAAAGTTTCCCTCCATATATAAACATTTACTTGACCCTCCACAACAATAAATACTATATTTGTCCTTATGTGATTGACTTATTTCACTCAGTATAATGTCCTCCAAGTTCATCCAAATTATGTGGTGTTTTGCAGACTCTATTTTATTCTTTAGTGCTGCATAGCATTCCATTATGTGTATGCACCATAGTTTGGTCATCCACTCTTCCTCTATAAATCTTAGAGATAACTCCCTTGCCAGATATATAATTATCAGCAAATATGAATTTGTTGCTGTCATTTTTGGCATGTGCTTTTTTGATGTGAAGGTTTATCTTTTTTCTTTGAGGTTATCCTGTGATTTATAGTTTTCCTTCCATGTTTAGAACAATCCATTTTATCTTGTAGTTATCTTGACTTCCCTGCCATCTGTTGTTGTTGTTGTTATGTGCCGTCAAGT
>NW_006924582.1:1869-8036 GCF_000298275.1 Orycteropus afer afer
GTCCAAAGGGCTCCCTTTAGCATCTCTTGTATGGTTGGTCTGGTTTTAACAAATTCCCTTAATTTCTGCTTATCTGGAAATGTCCTAATTTCACCATCATTTTTATGGGACAATTTTGCTGGGTACATGATTCTTGGTTGGAGATTTTTCTCTTTCAGGGTTTTTTATATACCATCCCACTGTCTTCTCACCTGCATAGTTTCTGTCAAGAAATCTGAGCTTAGTCTTATTGCTTGCCCCTTGTAGGTAACTTTTCATTTTTCCCATGCTGCTCTCATGATTCTTTCTTTTTCTTTGGTTTTGGTAAGTTTGATGATGATATGTCTGGATGATTTTCTTTTGGGGTCTATCCTGTTTGCAGTTGGACATCCTGAATGGATATATTCTCATCCTTCATCATACCAGGAAAACTCTTTTCCAACAAATCTTCAACAATTTTCTCTGTGGTTTTATTTGTGTCTTCCTGTTCTGGAATTCTGATTACATATAGATTATTGCTTTTGATAGTATCCCACATGAATCTTAGGCTTTCTTCATTTTGTTTTGATCTTTTTTCTGATTTATCTCTTTCCAAAGAAATATTCAGGTATTTGCCTTCAGTCTCCCTAATTCTTTCTCCCATTGATTTAATTCTGCTCCTTTGCCCATTCAATGTCTTACCTATTTCTGAAAATTTGGTATTAATCTTCTGGATTTCTGTGTGTAGATTTGGTATCATTTCTAATTTTTCATTTATTTTGTTATTTTGTTTTTGTATTGTCTTTTAAAATTGTTCTAGGATTTTGTCTGTGTTTTCCTTGACCTGTCTTTCAATTTGTTGAAGATACCTAAATATAATTCTTTTGAATCCCTTATCAGGGAGTTCCAATCCTGCATCTTCCTCAGGGATGTGTTTTGGGTCTGCATCCTGGTCCCTTGTTTCTCTTGCTTTTTCTTGCTTCTTTGTGTGGACTGTAATGCTCTGTTGTCTCTGAGGCATTGTGATGGTTTTTGTGTTTATATTTAATTGGTGATTGTATGTTGGAGTGACTTTCCCATGATTTTTGTTTTCTTTGTGTATTATCTACAAAAGCAGAGTACTGTGCTCCTGTATTCGCTAGTTGACAGCATTTATACACTAACCACCTATCTCCTTTTCTGTTGTCAGCCTCTTATATATCCCTGCCAACCTTGGCAAACAGAGGCTATTGTTGGGTCCCTGGTATCCGAATGAGAATACTATCACTTTAAAATCCAAAATGGTTTCCACTTGTAAAGATTCAAAATGGCTGCACCCTTGGTTACTTTAAATATCCCAATGGCTTCTCCTTGTAAACATTCAAAATGGCTGTGCCCAAGGTCACTTTAAATATCCAAAATGCTGTGACGTCTGGACAGCAGAAAATCAACAGCTCAGGTTGTCTCCCTCCTTGCTGTTTGCCTTCCTAGTCATAGGCCACCAACGCAGTTGTCCCTACAGCTCTTGGTGACCAGGGCTGATCTTTAGGTCAATTCTCAGGTCCCAACACTACTTGGAAATGTTCGGGCTGTTGGTCCTGTCAGAGTAGCTGACAGTCCACAGCTCTGACCATCTCTGTACTCACTGTTTTTGTTAGGGTTTTTCCACTAGTTGGTGCCTAATCCACTTCTGTATAGTTCCTTTCAAAGCTCAGAGCTCCAGGATTATCTTCTGTACCCCTGTCCATTGGTTTTTCTTTTCTTTGTTGAAGCGGGTCTATGTCAATTGTGTGCTTATTCCTCCATCTAACCGCAAGTCCTATCTGTCTTGTTTTGATGTTTCCTGCATCATTCAATATTTTGCCCATAGAATCCTTCCGTATTGCAACTCAAGACTTGACTTTTTCTTTAGTTCTTTCAACTTGAGAAATGCCAAGAATGTACTTCCCTTTTGGTTTTCTAACTCCAGGTCTTTGCACATTTCATTATAACACTTCACTTTGTCTTCTAGAGCCACCCTTAGAAATCTTCTGTTCACTTCTTTATGTCAGCATTTCTTTTATTCACTGTAGCTACTCTCCATTCAAGAGCAAGTTCCAGAGTCTCTTCTGACATCCATTTTGGTCTTTTCTTTTCTTGTCTTTTTATTGACTGTTTGTTGTCTTCAGGATGATGCTCGTAGTGTCATCCCACAACTCCTCTGGTCTTGGTTTTCAGTGCATCATATCTCTTCTTCAGATTGTCTCTAAATTCATGTGGGATATAATCAAGTTTATTGTTTGGCTCTTGTGGGTTTGTTTTAGTTGTCTTTGGCTTCAACTTGAACTTCTATATGTGCAATCAATGGTCTGTTTCACAGTCACCTCCTGGCCTTGTTTTCACTGATGATATTAAGCTTTTCCATGACCTCTTTCCATAGATATAGTTGATCTTGTTTCTGTGCATTCCATTTGACAGGGTCCACTCATATACCTACTGATTATGCAGTCATTACTACAATTTAATATTAGAGCATATTCATCACCCCCAAACAAAGCCTCATATGCATAAGTAGTATTTTCCAATCCTTCTCTCCCCAGGCCCTATACTATAAACCAAACCTATTATCCATGAATCAATTCCAATACATAGCAACCTATAAGACAGAGTAGAACTGCCCCATCGGGATTCCAAGACTGTAATCTTTACAGAAGCATACTGCCACACCTCTTTACTGTGGAGTGGCTGACAAGTTCAAACCGTCCACCTTTTGGTTAGCAGCCAAGCTCTTAAGCACTGTGACAATAAATCTCCATGGGCCAAGATTGGCCTGTGGGACTAGTGGAAACTATTCTTATGCCTGTACCACAGAATCTTGATTACTGCAGCTTTGTGGAAAGTTTTGAAATTGGGAACTGTGAGTCTCCAAGTTTGCCCTTCCTTTTCAAGATTGTTTTGACTATTCTGGGTCTCTTTTCTTTCCATATAAATTTTAGGACCAGTTTGTCCATTTCAGCAAAAAAATCTAGCTGAAATTTTGATAGGGATTTTACTAATTCTATAGGAAAATGTTTCTGTTTTAGTATTAAGCCTTCTGATCCACTGCACATTTTTTTAAATGGTTAGTTTGTTTTCTCCCTGTTGACTTTTGAGAGTTCTTTATATATCTAGATTTAAGTCCTGTGTTAGATATGTGATTTACAACTATTTTCTTCCAGCTTGTCCCTTCATTCTCTGAAAAGAGTACTACACAGAGCAAAAGTTTTAAATTGGGATGAAGTACAGTTTAAGGGTGTAGTCTTTGATCTTTATCAGTTAGTGCTTCAAGTCCTTTTCACTTTCAACAAGCAAAGTTGTGTCATCTGCATATCACAGGATGTTAATGAGTCTTCCTCTAATCCTGATGATGTATTCTTCATGTCATTCAGTTTTTCAAATTATTTGCTCATCATACAGATTTAACAAGTATAGTGAAAGGATACAAAATGCTGACATGTACCTTTCCTGATTTTAAACTACATGGTATCCTTTTATTCTTTTTGAGTGACTACCTCTTGGTCTTTGTACAGGTTCCATATGAACACAATGAAGTGTTTTGGAATTCCTATTTTTCACAATGCTATCCATAATTTGTTATGAGCCACACAAGAAAACATAGGTAAAATATCTTTCAGATGTTCTTTGCTTTTAGCCAAGTTCCATCTGACATCAACAATGATCTATACCTCATTCCACATCTCTTCTGAATCAGGCTTAAATTTCTGGGAATTCCCTTTCAATGAGTTGCATCAACCATTTTTAAATTATCTTCAGCAATTAGGAGCTCTGGTGGAGTAGGGCCTAAGGCATTTGACTGCTAACCAGAAGGCTGGAGGTCCAAACCCACCAGCCACTCCTCGGAAGGAAGATTGGGCAATCTACTTCTGTAGTGATAACCATCTTGGAAACCCAAGGAGGGATCACTATGAGTCAGATCTGACTTGACAGCAGTGAGTTTGGTTTTTTTTTTTTTTTTTAAGCAAAATTTATTTTACTTGCTTGTGATATTAATGATACTCTCTGATAATTTTCACATTCCATTAGATCACCTTTCTTTGGAATGGGCACAAATATTTTTTTTCTATCTGGTTTACCAGGTACTGTCTTCCAAATTTCTTGGCATATTAGAGTGAGTGCTTCCATTGTTGCATCCTTTTGTAGAAATATCTCAATTGGTAGTCCATCAACTCCTAGTGCCTTGTTTTTCACCAAAGTCTTCAGTATAGCTGGACTTCATTCAGTACTATCAGTTTTTTGACCATATGCCACCTCCTGAAATGGTTGAACATCAACCAGTTCTGTTTGGTATAGTGACTGTGTATTCTTTCCATCTTCTTTTGATGCTTCCTGTAGAGTTCAGTATGTTGGCCATAGAATCCTTCAGTATTGCAACTTGAGGCTTAAATTTTTTCATTGGTTCTTTCAGCTTGGAAGTGTTGAGTGTGTTCTTCCCTTTTGGTTTTCTAACTCCAGCTCTTTGGACATTTCATTATAATACTTGTCTTCTTGAGCTGTAGTTTCACATCTCCTGTTCAGCTCTTTTATTTAATAATTTCTTCCATTCACTTTAGTTATTCTACATTCAAGGGCAAGTTTCAGAGTCTCTTCTGACATTCATTTTGATCTTTTATTTCTTTCCTGTCCTTTTAATGGCTTTTTACTTTTTTTTATTTACGTGACCCTTGGTGTTATCTTACAACTCGTCTGGTTTTCAGTCATTAGTGTTCAGTGTGTAAAATCTATTCTTGAGATTGCATCTAAATTCAGGCAGATATACTCAAAGTTGTACTTGGGCTCTTGTGGGTTTGTTTTAATTTTCTTCAGCTTCTACTTGAACTTCCATTTGAGCAATTGATGGTCTATTCTGCAGGCTACCTCTGGCCTTGTTCTGACTGATGATACTGAGATTCTCCATTGTCTCTTTCCACAGATGTAGTTGATTTGATTTCTCTGTATTCCATCCAACAAGGTCCATGTGTACAGTCACTATTTATGTTGTTGAAAAATGTTATTTCCAATTAGTAGGTCATTGATCTTGCAAAATTTTATCACGTTACTGATCCCTGGTGTCGTTTCTTCATCACAGCTGTATTTTCTGAAAACTGATTCTTCTTGTTTGTTTCCAGCTTTCACATTCCAATCACCACCAATTATCAGATGCATCTTGATTGCACATTTGATCAATTTCAAACTATAGACATTGGTAAAAATCTTCAATGTCTATGTCTTTTCAAGTAGTAGTTGGTGAGTAAATTTGTATAATAGTCATATTAACTAGTCTTCATTGTAGGCTTATGAATATTATCCTATCACTGATAGTATTCTACTTTTGGATACATACTGAAATGTTCTTTTTTACAATGAATATGACCCTGTTCCTCTTCAAGTTGACATTTCCAGCATAGTAGGCCATATGATTGTCAGAATCAAAATGACCAGTACCAGTCCATTTCAGCTCACTAATGCCTAAGATATTGATCTTTAAGTGCTCCATTTCATTTTTTACAACTACCAGTATTCTTAGATTCATATTTTGTACATCCTACATTCTGATTATTAATTATGTTTGTGGCTCTTTCTTCTCATTTTGCATCATGCCACATCATCAGATGAAGGTCTCTAAAGCTTTACTCGATCCACATCAAAGTCTACTCTACTTTGATGAGGCAGATCTTCCCCAGTCATATTTTGAGTGCTTTCTAAACTGAGGGGTTCATCTTCCAACGGTGTGTCAGAAAATATTCTGCTGCTGTTCTTAAGGTTTTCAGTGGTCAACTTTTTAAAAGGTAGATTGCCAGGTCTTTCTTCCTAGTGATTTCTATGATTAAGACTTTTTCTATGGTTAAGACTTTCTATGATTAAGACTACTTTCCATCTTCTTTTGGCATGAATATTATTACATCATTTGTTAATGTCTCACAGATTCTGAAGTTGTTTTAACTTTTTCAATTTTTTCTCTCTATTTTTTAGATTCCACTACTCATCTGTCAGTTTGTTATACTGCGGTGGCTTGCATTTTGCTGTGAGGCAGGAGGTTAGGCCACTGGTATTTCAGCCACTGATGGTGGACAGGTTTTGGTGGAGCTTCCAGAGTAAGATAGAGTTTGAAGAAGAAAGGGGCCATCCACTTCTCAAAGTATTGGCCAGTGAAAACCTTATGAATAGCAGTGAAACACTGTCTGATATATTACTGGAAAACTTTATGAATAGTC
>NW_006924582.1:8406-9957 GCF_000298275.1 Orycteropus afer afer
TGGGCAATCCTACTTCCGTAGTGATACTGCCTCAGAAACCCAAGGAGGGGTCGCTATGAGTCAGGGCCGACTCGATGGCAAATAACAACAACAACAGTCATATGATCTACTATGCCAGGAATGATAAATTGAAGAGGAATGGCTTGGCATTCATTGTTATAAAGAACTTTAAAGATCTATTCTGTAGTACAGTGCTGTAAGGGATAGGATAATAGCCATGTGGCTACAAGGAAGACCAGTCAATACTACTATAATTCAAATTTACACACCAACCCTAAAGCCCAAGACAAGGCAATGGAAGATTTTTTAAAATTTGCTGTCTGAAACTTTCCAAAGATGCAATCAAGATGTATTGATGATTACTAGTGATTGCAATGTAAAAGTTGGAAACAAAGAAGAATCACCAGTAGTTGGAAAATATGGCCTTGATAATAGAAATGATGCTGGAGATTGCATGATTGAATTTTGGAAGACCAACGACTTATTCGTTGCAAATACCTTTTTTTTTTTTTTTCAACAACATAAATGGCAGCTATACATGTTGACCTTACCAGGGGGAATACAAAAGAATCAGATTGACTACATCTATGGAAAGAGGTGATGGAGAAGTTCAATATCTTCAGCCAAAGATTTCATTTAACTTGGATCCACAATCAACACCCATGGAAGCAGCAGTCATGATATCAGATGATGCATCACTCTGGGCAAATCTGCTGCAAAAGACCTCTTTAAAGTGCAGCAGAGCAAAGATCCCTGTTTGAAGACTAAGGTGCACCTAACCCAAGCCATGGTATTTTTAATTATTCCATATGTGTGTGAAAGCTGGTCAATGAATAATGAAGACTGAAGAAGAGTTGGTGCTTTTGAGTTGTGGTGTCAGAAAAGAATACTGAAAGTACCATAGACTGCCAGAAGAACAAACAAATCTCTTTCATGAGAAGTGAGAATGGCCAGACTTGTCTCACCTATTTTGGTCATGTTGTTAGAAAGGACTATTCCCTGGAGAAGGCTATCATTCTTGGTAAAATGGAGGGTCAGTAAAAAAGGAAAAGACCCTCAACAAGATTGATTGACACAGTAGCTACAATGTTGGTTTCAGGGATAGCGAGGATTGTGAGGACTTATGACTGAGCATTGTTTCATTCTGTTGTACACAGTCTCTATGAGTCAGAGCCAATTCTATGGCACCTAACAACAATAACAACTACATTGTTAAGATTGGATAATTTCTACCAGTCTGTCTTCATGTTGACTGACATTTTCCTCTGTCATCTCCATTCTGCTATTGAGTCCATCTAGTGAGTTTTTTAATTTCATAGTTTATTAATTTTAAGTTCTAAAATTTCCTTTTGGTTGTTCTTTACATATTAT
This sequence comes from Orycteropus afer afer, assembly GCF_000298275.1. Lineage (NCBI taxonomy): Eukaryota > Metazoa > Chordata > Mammalia > Tubulidentata > Orycteropodidae > Orycteropus > Orycteropus afer. The sequence goes on from NW_006924582.1 coordinate 9,778, forward strand.
ATTTATTACTGAGTCATTTTATATGTTCATTTGTTTCTTTGAGCATTTTTAAAATAGCTGCTGTAAAGTCATTATCAGATAATTTCAACATCTGTGTAATTTTGCTGTTGGTGCTTTTAATTATCTTTTCTCATTTGAGTTGATATTTTTCTTTCTTTTTCGTATGCTATTTTTTTTTTT
>NW_006924582.1:12497-13164 GCF_000298275.1 Orycteropus afer afer
ACTTTATCCTGCTTCTTTGTGTGGACTGTGATGGTCTGTTGTTTCCGAGACATCGTGATGTTGTTGTATTTAGATCTCTGTTAACTGTTTGTGAAGAGCAGCCATAGGTGGTTCAGGCTCTTCTTGGTGGTTTTTTATCGTTGGCCCGTTGTTGGAGAAGGAGGAAGTGGCTCTCGCTCAGTAACTGAAGTTGGAGGAGGTGTGGGTGTAGTTATGTCTTATGAAGACTGTTGTTGTATCACACTCAGTTAGACACAAATTACAATTGAATAACCATCAAAAAACTAAAAGCTCATGGAGTAAAAACACCCCATGTAATCACACAGGAACAGTAACCAAAAAAAGAGAAAAGGGAAAAAAAAGAGGAAAAAACAAGCAAACCTGCAATACCTGGGGATAGAGCACTAAGAAGAAAAACAAAAGTAGGGAAGGAGAATAATAAATGAGGAAAAAAACAGGACTAATGCAAAAAGAAAAACAGGGAATGGGGTTAGTCACAAGAAAAAAAAGGGGGGGAAAGGAAATAAACAAAACAAACAAAAACCCTTAATTGGGGGGGGGCAGAATTTCAACCAGGCACAAGGAAAAGAAAGAAAAAATGCTGAAAACTAGGACCTGGTAGGGGAAGATTAAGAATAATAATAAAAAGGACAAAAGTATTAATAAT
>NW_006924583.1:0-472 GCF_000298275.1 Orycteropus afer afer
GACGGCACATAACAACAACAACAACAACAATAGTATTAATAGTTCCAACTTTTGAAGGAATTGCCATACTGCTTCCCAGAATGTTTTTGTCATTTTACAGTCCCACCAGCATTGTATGAGAGTCCCAATTTCTCCACATCCTCGCCAGGATTTGTTATTTTGTGACTTGTTCATCTTTGCTATTAATGCAGAAGCAAGATGGTATCTCATTGTTGTTTTGATTTGCATTTTCTCTGATAGCTAATGATCATGAGTATTTCTTCATATGTTTGTTGGTCGCTTGCATATCCTCCTTGGTGAAGTGTCTATTCATGTCTTCCACCCATTTTTTAATTGGATTGTTTGTCTTTCTGTTGTTGAGGTGTTGGATTTTCTAAAAATTCTAGAGATAAGTCCCTTGTCAGATATGTTATTACCAAATATCTTTTCCCAATCTGTAGGTTCTCTTTTGACTCTTTTGGAGAAGTCTTTG
>NW_006924583.1:1247-3363 GCF_000298275.1 Orycteropus afer afer
GGTTTCTTGAAGTAGTATTTTATAGTTCTCTTTGTACAGGTCTTTTGTGTCCCTGGTAAGATTTATTCCCAAGTATTTTATTTTTTTGGTAACTATTGTAAACAGTATTGATTTCCTTATTTCTTTTTCAACAAACGCTTTGCTGGTGTAGAGGAATTCAACTGATTTTTAGATGTTGATCTTATATCCTGCCAGGATGCTAAATCTCTCAATTACTTCCAGTAGATTTTTGACTGAGTCTCTTGGGTTTTGTAGGTATAGGATCATATCATCAGCAAATAAGGATAGTTTGACTTCTCCCTTACCAATTTGGAGGCCTTTGAGTTCCCTTTCTTGACTTATGGCCCTGGCTAGGCCTTCCAGTACAATATTGAATAGAAGTGGTGATCGCAGACATCCTCGTCTGGTTCCTGTTCTCAAGAGGAATGGTTTCAGTCTCTCTTCATTGAGAATAACATTAGCTGTAGGTTTTGCATAGATGCCCTTTATTATGTTGAGGAATGTCCTTTCTATTCCTATTTTGCTGAAAGTTTTGATCAGGAATGGGTGTTGGATTTTCTGCATCAATTGATATGATCATGTGGTTCTTATCCTTTATTTTATTTACGTGGTGTTATGCTGATGGGTTTTCTAATGTCGAACCATCCTTGCATACCTGAATTAACACCACTTGGTCATAATAAATGGTTTTCTTGATATGTTGTTGGAATCTATTGGGTAGGGTTTTGTTGAAGATTTTTGCATCTATATTCATGATGGATATTGGTCTGTAGTTTTCCTTTTAAGTGATGTCTTTGCCTGGTTTTGGTATCAATTTTATGCTTTTTTCATAAAATGAGTTAGGGAGCACACCATCTGTAATGCAGAGTTGTCAAGACACCAGGACACGGAGTTGTTTCAGAGAAGTATTTTATTAGCACTCCCGGGTGAGGTTCTCGTGCCCTAGCATCAAGGCCAGAGAAGTCGCACCCCCGGGCAGGGGGAATAGATTCTTATAGACACAGAGAGGACTTAAATGGGGACACTAAGGAAATGGTAGGGTCCAATTAGCTGTTGGCATGGGTCTGCACTTAATTAGCATGAGGGGGCTTCACAAGAGGAAGTTTGTTATTACTTGGGACTTTTCAGCCTGGGCAGGTTTTGTCACCTCAGTTGTCTTATCAGGGTGTCTCATCAGGGCCTGACACCCGGAGGAAGCTGCTAACTGAAATGTTGGTGGCTTGAGTTTACTCTGGCCTAACACCATCCTTTTCTATGTTTTGGAATAGTTTGAGTAGGATTGGTATCAGTTCTTCTCTGAATGTTTGATAGAATTCTCCAATGAAACCGTCTGGTCCAGGACTTTTTTTAGTTGGTAATTTTTTGATGACCTGTTCAATTTCTTCTTTTGTGATGGACCTGTTCAACTTTTCCACATCAGTGTGTGTTAGTTTAGATAAGCAGTGTGTTTCTAGAAATCTGTCCATTTCTTCCAGATTTTCAAATTTGTTGGAATACGGTTCTTTATAGTATCCTATTATCCTTTTTATTTCAGTTGGTTCTGTTGTGATGTTACCCATTTTGTTTCTTATTCATGTTATTTGCATTCTCTCCCTCTTTTCTTTTGTTCAATTTGCCAATGGTTTTCAATTTTATTGATCTTTTCAAAAAAACAACTTCAGGTCTTACTGATTTTTTTCTATTGCCCTTCTATTTTCTGTTTCATTGATTTTTGCTCAAATCTTGATTATTTCCTTTCTTCTGGTGACTGTAAGCTTTTCTTGTTGTTCTTTTGCTAATTGTTGGAGACGTTGGTTTAAAGTGTTGTTTTTGGCTCTTTCTTCTTTTTTGATGTGTTATTTATTGCTATAGATTGGCCTCTGATCACTGCTTTTGCTGTGTCCCAAAGATTTTTGGTATGTTGTGTTTTCATTCTCATTTGATTCAAGGAATTTTTGAATTCCAATATTTATTTCTTTTCTTACTCAGTCTTTCTCAAAGAGGCTGTTGTTCAGTATCCATGTGTTTACTCTTTTTCTGTTGATCTTCCTATTGTTGATTTCTAATTTGATAGCATTATGATCTGAGAAGATGCTTTGCAGTATTTCAATGTTTTTAAATTTAGGAAAGCTTGCTT
>NW_006924583.1:4688-5835 GCF_000298275.1 Orycteropus afer afer
AACCCTATATATGTTCTTGGATACACTCCCCATTTCATAGACATACCTAATCGTTCAGCCTGTCCACCCATCTATCCACCCATATACCCATGTTAGCCTTCACTGACAATGCAGTATTGTATGTGCAAAAGGGTTTGTCTTTGTTGTCTGTTCCTCACATGTACCTCTCTATGTCTTTCTCTTCCTCAATGCTACCATATTGGTCACTCACATTTGGTACATTGCCCTTCTATTCACCCAAATACAAACTTATCTCTATCTGTCTAACAGCATTCCCTCCCCTCCCCTCCCACACTTGGTAACCAACAAAGAAAATTTCCTTCAGTAGATAAACTTTTCCTTAACTTTTACAATAACTGACTAATACAATATTTGTCCTTTTGTGTTGACTTATTTCACTCAGCATAATGTCCTCCAAGTTCATCCACGTTATGCAGTGTTATGCAGATTCTACATTATTCTTTAGTGTTGCATAGTATTCCATTGTGTGTATGTACCATAGTTTGGTTATCCATTCCTCAGTTGATGGATACCTAGGTTGTTTCCGTTTTGGGCTATTGTAAATAGTGCTGTGATGAACATGGGTTTGCATATAGCTGTTCTTGTCATGGCTCTTACTTCTTTAAGGTATATACTTAGTAATGGAATCGCTGGGTCAAATGGTATTTCTAATTCCAACTATTGAAGGAATCGTCATACTGCTTTCCACAATGTTTGTACCATTTTACAGTCCCATCAGTTGTGTATGAGAGTCCCAACCTTTCCACAACCTTGCCAGCATTTGTTATTTTCTGTCTTTTTGAACTTTGCTACTAGTGCTGGATCAAGATGGTATCTTATTGTTTTGATTTGCATCTCTCTAATAGCTAATGATTGTGAGCATTTCTTCATATGTTTGTTGGCTGCTTGAATATCCTTCCTGGTGAAGTGTCTATTCATGTCTTCTGCTCATTTTTTAGTTGGATTGTTTGTCTTTTTGTTGTTGAGATGTTGGCGTTTTCTATAAATTCTAGAGATAAGTCCCTTGTCAGACATGTTATTACCAAATATCTTTCCCAATCTGTAGGTTCTCTTTTGACTCGTTTGGAGAAGTCTTTGGAAGCACATAAAAATTCAATTTTTAGAAGGTCCCAATCATCTGGTTTCT
>NW_006924583.1:9053-10748 GCF_000298275.1 Orycteropus afer afer
CTCCTTTTCCCTTCCAATGTTTTATCTATTTCTGACAATTTAGTATTAATCTTCTGGATTTCTATCTGTAGATTTAGAATCATTTCTAATTTTTCGTTTATTTTGTCCTTTTATTCTTGTATTTTCTTCCTAAATTCTTTAAAGGTTTTTCTGTGTTTTCTTCGGTTTGTCTCTCAATCCTTTAAAGATACTTAAAGATAATTCTTTTGAATTCCTTATCAGAGAGTTCCAATGCTGCTTCTTCCTGAGGGATGTGTTCTTGGCCTGTATCCTGCTCCCTTGTTTCTACCTCTTTGTCCTGCTTCTTTGTGTTGACCATGATGATCTGTTGTCTCTGAGGCATCGTGGCAATGTGTTTAGAACTCTGTTAACTGTTTGTGAAGAGCAGCCAAGGGTGATTCAGGCTCTTCTTGGTGGTTTTTTATCATTGGCCTGTTGGTGGAGAAGGAGGTAGTGACTCTCACTCAGTAAGTGAAGTTGTAGGAGGTATGGGTGTAGTTGTGTCTTATGGTGACTGCTGTTGTCTCCCACTCACTTAGACACAAATTACAATAGAATAACCATCAAAAAAGTAAAAGCACATGGACAAAAAACACACCATGTAATTACACTTAAACAGTAGCGAAAAAGGGAATAAAAGAAGAAAAAAAAAAGAAAACCTGCAGTACCTGGAGATAGGGCACTAAGAGAAAAAAAAGTAGAGAAGGAGAATAATGAAGGAAAAAATAATGGGAAAAATGCAAAATGAAAAACAAGGAATGGGGTTATCCACGAGAATAAAGGGGGGAACCTTAAATTAAAAAAAAAAAAAAATTTCAACCAGGAACAGGGAAAAGAAAAAATGCTGAAAACTAGGACCTGGAAGAGGAATATTAAGAATAATAGTAAAAAGGACAAAAGTATTATTAATAATAGTTGTTTTAAAACAGATGAATACAAGCAAACTAATCATCAGAAAAGAGGAAACAAAAAAGAAAAAAATAAAAATAAAAAAAAGAGAGAGAGAGAAAAAAAATTGATGGAGGACAGGGCAGGTCACCCAGGCTCCGTGTGAGTACACAGACTGTGATGGAGTTCCTGTGGGCCCAGAAGGTAGGTTGTAGTGGGGGCTGGCCATACCTCAATTCACCAAGTTGGTGTGGGGTATAAGAGTAAGAAGAGGAATGTTGTACCTTTTCTGTCTTGCAGGTTCGGAGTGTCCTTTGGGTTGCTGGAAAGCAGAACGTCTTCTTAAGCCCCAGGAATCAGTGAGCTTGCTGTCTCCTTAAATATCCAAAGTAGTGAAGCTGCTTTTAAACCTTCAAAACGCTGGTGCCTTCAGGACCAGCAACAGTCCACAGCTCAGCCCACCTTTCTCTTCACCTTCTCCATTTATTCCCTAGCCACCACGCACAGTCCTCTGTGCAGTCCCTGGCTAGCAGGGCTGATTTTTAGGTTAATTCTTATGTCCTACCACCACTTGGGAATCTCCAAGCTGTCTGTGTCATCAGGATTGCTCAGGACTGCTGCCTGACCACAGATCTGTATGTCTCCTTTTTTGGTATTTTCACACAAATTCTTCTGCTAGTTGGGGTTTAGTTCATTTCTATATCCTTCCCTTCAAGGCTCAGGGTTCCAGGATTATCTTCTGTGTCTGTGTTAATTGGTTCCCCTTCTTTGTTGAAGAGGGTCTGTGCAGGCTTTCTGCCTATTCTG
>NW_006924583.1:12323-13224 GCF_000298275.1 Orycteropus afer afer
CAAGGCTCAGGGTTCCAGGATTATCTTCTGTGTCTGTGTTAATTGGTTCCCCTTCTTTGTTGAAGAGGGTCTGTGCAGGCTTTCTGCCTATTCTGCCATCTTGGAATCCTCTCTCCCAATATCAAATAAAGCTGTAATGATAAACTCTTGCTGAAGATGATTAAAAAATGTTTTCAACAGTATATTGACAGGGAACTTCCAGAAATTCAAACTATCTTTGGAAGAGGACATTGAACAATGGATATCATTGCTTATGCCAGATGGATCTTGGCTAAAAGCAAAGAATACCAGAAAGATATTTACTTGTGTTTTATGACTATGCAAAAGCAAAATTGAGAATAATGGGGAACACTTCTGTGCTCAAGAGGAACTTGTATAGACCATGAGGCTGTCATTCAAACAGAACAAGGGGATACTGCATGGTTTAAAATCAAGAAGGGAGTGTGTCAGGGTTGTATTTTGTCATTCAATCTGTATGCTGAGCAAATAATCTGAGAAGCTGGACTATATAAAGAAGAATGTGGCATCAGGATTAGAAGAGGACTCATTAAAACCTGCTATATGCAGATGACACAACCTTGCTTGGTGAAAGTGAAGATGATTTGAAGCACTTACTGAGGCAGATTAAAAACTACGCTCTGCAGTATGGATTACATCTTAACATAAAGGAAACAAAAATCCTCACAAATGGAACAGTAAACAGCATCATGATAAATGGAGAAAAGATTGAATTTGTTGAAGATTTCATATTGTTTGGTTCCACAATCAACACCAGTGGAAGCAGCAGTCAAGAAATCAGATGAGATAGGAGCGGAAGATGGCGGACTAGATAGAAGGACTGCATAGACCCTCTTCAACAAAGAAAAGGGAAACCAATTGACACAGACACAGAAGTTAATCT
>NW_006924584.1:0-522 GCF_000298275.1 Orycteropus afer afer
AGTCTCTTGGGTTTTCTAGGTATAGGATCATATCTTCAGCAAATAGGAATAGTTTGACTTCTTTCTTAAGGTGAGTCTCTTGTAGGCAGCATATCGATGGGTCTTCTTTTCTTATGCAGTCTGCCACTCTCTTTCTCTTGATTGGTGCATTCAGTCCATTCATATGAGTGTAATTAGTGATAAGTAGGAATTGAAGGCTGTCATTCTATTTTGTGTTTTCTTTTTTCTTTTGTTGTTGTTGTGTTGTTGGAGTTTCCTTGGCCCATGTACTTTTCTGTGCTGAGCTCGTTTTGTTGTCAAGTGCTTCCTCTCTTTTTCTTCTTTATTGTTGGTTTTGTGCTTATTAAACTCATGTTTTCCTTCCTTCTGGATTTCCTTAGGGGGATTGTTAATTTTCTTTGTGGTTACCTTGTAGTGAATTCTTGTCTCTCTATTTTTAGAACAGTCTGTTCTATGAGGACATTGTCCTGTTTTCCTCTCCATTTGGAAGTTTGTACCTAGAACTTTTATTCCCTCTATTTG
>NW_006924584.1:1777-3271 GCF_000298275.1 Orycteropus afer afer
TGTTCTTCTCTGTTGTATGTTCTCTACTGGAAGGACTTCCTTAAGCATTTTTGTAGGGTTGGTCTGGTTTTCACAAAATCCCTTAATTTCTGTTTGTCTGAGAATGCCTTGATTTTGCCCTCATATTTGATGGACAATTTGGCTGGATATAGGATTCTTAGTTGGAAGTTATTTTTCTTCATTTTTTTTATATATGCCATCCCATTGCATTCTTGCCTGCATGGTTTCTGTTGAATAATTGGAGCTCAGATTAACTATTTCATTATTATCAGTAATATTTCTTTTGTCCTGGGCAGCTCAGAAAATTGTTTCTTTGTCTTTGGTTTTGGAGAGTTTGACTATGATATGCCTTGGTATTTTTCTCTTGGAATCTACCCTGTATGGGGTTCTGTGAGCTTCTTGGACAAATATCTTTTCTTCCTTCATGATACAGGGGAAATTTTCTTTTCACAGGTCTTGCACAATTTTCTTAGCAGTTTTTTTTCACCTCTTCTTGTTCTGGAATTCCAGTGAGGCATGTGTTGTTTCTTTTCATGTTGTCCCATATAACTCTTAGGTTCTCTTCATTTCTCTCAAATCTTTGTTCTGATTTTTCTTCATACAGGCTGGCGTCCAGGGATTTATCTTCTATTTGGAAAATGCATTCTTCAGCCAGTTCTAGCCTGTTCTTTTGTGCTTCCACTGTATTATGTAATTCTGCGATTTTGGTATTCATCTTCTGGATTTCTAACTGCTGTTTTGTATGAGTTCTGATTGTGCATTAATCTTGTTATTTTGTTCTTGAATGGTTTTCCTGAGTTCTTCCAGGGTACTGTCTGTGTTCTCCTTGCTTCTGTTTGGGGTTTTCTTAAGTTCTTTTAGAGCTCTGTAAACAGTACTTCTTGTGATAGTGGAGCTTTGTGTCAACTTGGCTGGACCACAATTCTGTGTGGTTTGAACAGTTATGATGTGGGTTATTCCCAAGATGGGTCAGATGTATATGTTTTGAGGAGCCAATCTGTTGAAAGGGAGTTTGCCTAGGGGGGAGGTCTGCTTCCAATATATTTATGGACATCCTTGGAAAAGAGACACTCTTCTGTGGATTGGGATCTCTTGTGCTGCCTACAACTGTCCATGAGCGAACAATCCACCATTTGGCCTGGAGATCTTGGATTCATCATTCATTGGAGTCAACAGCCGGTATACTGCCTGCCAACCTTAAGCTCATCAGCCCTTGCAGCTGTGTGAATCGGGAATAGCCTCCTGCTTGACGTTTGATCCAAGAACTTGGGACTTACCAGCTTCTATAAGTGTGTGAGCCATTTTCCTAAGATAAATTTCTCTTTCTCTCTCTTGATATATAAACTTTACTGATTATGCTTCTCTAGAAAATCCAGCCTAACACACTTCTAAATTCCTTCTTGGATAATTCTATTGCCTCCTCTTCCTCTATGTTTAATGAAACTTTTGTTTGGGATTTTACTTCTAATGTCTTATCCTGTTTTTTTTTTTTTT
>NW_006924584.1:4126-5780 GCF_000298275.1 Orycteropus afer afer
CCGTGTAGTTTCACTGCCCCTTTCTCCTTTCTAATCCTACTCCCCTGAGTTTGGCATACTCTGACGTAATGAGCTGTTCAGAGAACCAGAATCCCCATCTGAAACTGGTGTGCCTAGTTTTCAGGCACTAATATGCTAGAGGGAATTAGTGTGTGCATGACAGGAGAGATGCCGTTTTTTAAAAAACCAATTCTCTTTATTTTTATCAGGTCAATTATAATGTCTCCTATTTCGCTTTTTATTTTTGTTGTTGCATCTTTTTCTTTATCAGTCTATCTAAAAATTTTTCAATTTTATTGATCTTTTCAAAGAATGAACTTCTAGTTTTATTGATTCTATTGCTTTTCTGCTTTTGATTTTGTTAATTTCTGCTCTGATCATTGTTATTTCCTTTCTTCTGTTAGGTTTAGGCTTAATGTTCTCTTCTCTTTCTAGTTCCTCAAGTTGTAGAGTGAAGCTGTTGATTTGAGCTTTATTCTTTTATAGAAAAAGAAGGCATTTATTACTATAAGTTCATTGCATCCCATAAGTTTTGATATTTTGTGCTCTCATTTTCATTTGACTATAAGCAATTAGCAATTTCTCTTTTGATTTCTTCCTTGACCCATTGGTAGTTTAATAGTGTGTTGTCTAATTTCCATATGTTTGTGTATTTCACAGTTTTTTTTTTCCCCTGTTATTGATTTCTAGCTTCACTCTGTTATGGTCAGAGAAATTATGTAATTTCAATCTTTAAAAATTTATCAAGGATTGTGTTGTGATGTAACATGTGGTTTATCCTGGAAAATGATCCGTATGCACTGGAGTAGAATGTATATTGTGTTTTTGTGGGCTGGAGTGTTCTATATATGTCTATTAAGTCTACTTGGTATATAGGATTTATTTTTTAAAAAATCAGTGTCTTGTTACTTGAGTAGGGGATGGTGGCCATGACAATAAAATTTGTTATAGGCCTGCTAATCCATTGAGCTAATCCTTAGAGAATTAACTTTTAAATATAATTGAAATTCTATCCATGATGTAGACTTCAGATTTCTTAGATAGCTGATGCTCACTTCTCTTAATACTCATGGTGAAATATAGGAAATGTAGATGTATGGTGGTTTATCCTTAGATTGTCATTGAAAATAAAAGTTTCATAGTACAAATGTATGGAATATATTTTGAGTTGCTTTTGTTGTTAAGTGCTGTTGAGTTAGTTTCAACTTATAGCAATCCTATATATCAGAATGCAATACTGCCTGGTCCTGCACCATTCTCATAATCATTGCCATCCTTGAGCTCATCGTTGTCGTCACTGTGTCAATCCATCTTGCTCAGGATCTTCCCTTTTTCATTGACCCTCTACTTTAACCAGCATAATATCCTTGTCCAGGGAGTGGTTTCTCTGTCAACATGACCAAAGTATGAGATATGAAGTCTGGCCATTCTTATATCTAAGAAGCATTCTGGCTGTGCTTCTTCCAAGACAGATTTGTTTGTTCTTCTAGCAGTCCATGGTGCATTCAATATGTTCACTAACACCACAATTCAAATGCATCAATTCTTCTTGGTCTTCCTTATTCATTGCCCAGTTCTCACATGCATATGAGGCTATCAAAAATTCCATGGCTTGGGTCAGGTGCACCTTAATCTTCAAAGTGACATCTTTGCT
>NW_006924584.1:6210-7029 GCF_000298275.1 Orycteropus afer afer
ATATATTTATGGACATCCTGGGAAAAGAGACACTCTTCTGTGGATTGGGATCCTGTTGTGCTGCCTACAACTGTCCGTGAGTGAACAATCCACCATTCAGCTGGAGATCTTGCATTTGTCATTCATTGGAGTGAACAGCTGGTACTGTCTACCAATCTTGAGCTCGTCAGCCCCTGCAGCTCAGTACAGGTTCTTCATTCAATGTTTCAGCTCGAGAGGTTAGGAAAGGACCTAATTGTTTATTTGGTTGGCTTACTGAAGCATAGATTATGCAGTGGCCTACCTTAAGTCAAGTTGAAGTACCAGACCTGCCTTGGTATAATGTAAAGAAGGTATCTAGAGGCTTAAGGAAATTGGCCTGTTAGAATGGATTTATCAGATTAGACCCCTAGAGCCAGAAATGGAGAGTCCAGAAGCCATGCCTTTCATCAGTACGGTAAGGAATAAATTTGTGAAGGGAGCTCCAGCATCCTCGAAGACTGCTATGATTACTATTTTATATAAGCAACATTTGACAGTGGTAGCTGTCCTAATTGAACTAAGACACTTAACTAGGATGGGGCTGATTGGACACTGTGGTAGTAGGGGCCAAGTGGCAGCAGTTAATTGACAAGGGCAAAGTGTGCATTGTTACCATAATGGACAGCAGAGTTGGAACAGTAATCAGAATACTCTGACTTGTGTGGAATTATGGCATTGGCTACTTAGTCATAGTGTTCCTAGCAGTGAAATACATGGCAAACCTACTAAATATTTACTTGATCTGTATAGACAGAAGAATTCTAGGTCACGTGAACAGCAGCCTAGATTGAATCACCA
>NW_006924584.1:8769-10085 GCF_000298275.1 Orycteropus afer afer
AGAATGTATTCCAGGGCCATACTATTGGGGGTCTCACCAGATTTCATCTGATCAGTAATTCTGGTCATTATTGAGTTTTTGGATTTTGTTCCATGTTTTCCCTCCCACTCTATCCAGGATCTCCAGATTTGATCCTTTCCTGAGTGGTTGGCATTGGTAGCCGGGCACCATCTAGTTTTTCTGGTCTCAAGGGCCATCGTGTCCTATGGCTGATTGCTTCCAAATGTTCTTTGTGTGTGTGTGTGTGTTCTTCTTCACTTCCGATGCTAGGAGACCATTAGCTGCATCTTAGATAGCAGCTTGAAAGCTTTTAAGACCCCAGTCATTATTCACCAATGTGGATTGCGGAACAAGGCTTTTAAGTATTTTGTAGTGCCAATTGAGTCTAGTGTCCTCCAGTACTGCCTCCAGTACTGCCTCCTGAGGCAGTAGATCTATTGGATCTCTCTCCCATAGTGTCTAGTTGTCTGCGAGGGATTACTCTGTGTCTGTCTTCTATTGTTTTTGTAAGGAATGCCGGTATTTTGTTATCATTGGTGTCTGTGCAAGATTAGCCTCGGTTGAATCTATCCTTGGTCTAGAGTATACTTCTGTTCACTGACCCCCATCTGATCGTCTCAGGTGTTTATGTGTTTATCTGTAGCCTCGTGTTTGGTGTTAATGGCAATGCGGTATTGTGGACACATTGGTTGGTATTAGCATCTGCCGCCTATCTTTTATGTGCACAATTTGGTGTCCTCCCATTTCCTAATGTTATCACGGTGGTCACATATTCTTTCCGTATATCCCTCTCCCTACCCACTTTATCATGTGGGCCCCAACTAGCCCGAAATTAATCCCTCCCCTTCACTCCCCATCCCAGTAACCTACTAAGTGAGTTCCCTTTCTGAAGCAAACCCTTCTCTGTCTTTTTACAGTTATGGGGTCATACAGTACTTGTCTTTCTGCAATTGACTTATTTCACTCAGCATAATGTCCTCCAGGTTCATCCACATTGTGAGATGATTCACATATTCCTCATTGTTCTTTAATGTGTGCCTATACCATAATTTGGTTATCCACTCATCCATTGCTGGGTACATAATTATTGGTTGGAAATTTTTCACTTTCAGTGTTTTATATATACCATTCCACTGTCTTCTCACCTGCATGGTTTCTGTCAAGAAATCCGAGCTTAGTCTTATTGGTTGCCCCTTGTAGGTAACTTTTCATTTTTCCCATGCTGCTCTCATGATTCTTTCTTTGTCTTTGGTTTTGGTGAGTTTGATGATGATATGTCCTGGTGATTTTCTTTTGGGGTCTATCCTGTTTGGGGT
>NW_006924584.1:10615-13996 GCF_000298275.1 Orycteropus afer afer
TGTGTGGACTGTGATGCTCTGTTGTCTCCGAGGCATTGTGATGTTTTTGTGTTTATATTTAATTTGTGATTATATGTTGGAGTGACTTGCCCACAATTTTTTCATTTTCTTTGTTTTGTTTGTATGTTATCTATACAGGCAGTTTACTGTGCTGTGCTCCTCTATTCACTAGTTGACAGCACTTATAAACTCACCACCTGTCTCCTCTCCTTTGTCAGCCTCTCATATGTCCTTGCTGACCCTGGCAAACAGACCCTGTTCTTAGGTCCATGATATCTGAATGAGAATGCTATTACTTTAAAATCCAAAATGGCTGCCACTTGTAAACATTCAAAGTGGCTGCATCCTCGGTCACTTTAAATATCCAAAATGGCCACCACTTGTAAACATTCAAAATGGCTGCACCCTCAGTCACTTTAAATATCCAAAATGGCTGCCACATGTAAACAATCAAAATGGCTGCACCCTCTGGACAGCAGAAAGTCCACAGTTCAGGTTGTCTCCCTCCTTGCTCTTTCCCTTCCTAGCCATAGGCCACCAGAGCAGTTGTCCCTGCAGCCCTTGGTGACCAGGACTGATCTTTAGGTCAATTCTCAGGTCCTAACACCACTTGGAAATATTTAGGCTGTTGGTCTCGTCAGAGTAGCTGACAGTTCGCAGCTCTGACTGTCTCTGTACTCACTGTTTTCATTCAGGTTTTTACACTAGTTGGTGTCTAATCCACTTCTGTATAGTTCCTTTCAAAGCTCACGGTTCCAGGATTATCTTCTGTATCTCTGTCAGTTGTTTTTTCTTTTCTTTGTTGAGGAGTGTCTGTGTTGCTTGTCTGCCTATTCCTCCATCTTACCAGAAGTGTCTGAAATGTTGACTTTTTCTATAAATTTTAGAGATTAGTCCCATGTCTGATATCTTGTTACCAATTTTTTTCCCGATGTCTACAGATTGCCTTTTTACTCTTTTGGTGAAGTCTTTTGATGTAGATAAATTTAATTTTTAGGAGGTCCCATTTATCTAGTTTGCCTTCTGCTATTTGTGCATTTTTAGTTATATCTCATAGGGTATTAATGCCATGTATTAGGGTCCCTCATTTACTTCTATGTTTTCTTTGATGATCTTTATAATTTTAGGTTTTATATTTAGGTATTTGATTCATCTTGAGTTTGTTTTTGTATATGGTGTGAAATATGGATCCTGTTTCATTTTACTGAAAATGGATATCCAGTTTTGGCAGCACCATTTGTTAAAGAGACTATCTCTTCCACATTTAATGGGTTTTGGCCCATTGTCAAAGATCAGCTCTCTGTAGGTGGATGGATTTACCTCTGGGTTCTTATTTCTGTTCCATTGTTTTATGTGTCTGTCATTGTACCAAATACCAGGCTGTTTTGACTATTATGGCTCTGTCATTGGTTTTGAGTTCATGAAGTATGAGGCTTCTACTTTCTTCTTCTCCTTTAGTAGTGCTTTGCTTATCTGAGGTCTCTTTCCTTTCCATATAAAGTTGGTGATTTTCCCCTCCATCTCTTTAAATAATGATGATGGAATCTGGGTTGGGATTGCATTATATCTGTAGGTTTCTTTGGGTAATATTGACATTTTCACAGTGTTAAGTCTTCCTATCCATCATCATGGTATATTTTCCCATTTATGTAGGTCTCTTTTGGTTTCTTGTAGCAGTTCTTTGTAGTTTTCTTTGTATAGGTCTTTTGTATCTCTGGTTAGATTTATTGCTAAGTGTTTCATCTTTTTAACAGCTATTGTAAACGATACTGTTTTCCTGATTTTCTTACCATGGTTCTCTTAGTTAATATTGAAGAATCTGACTGATTTTTGTATGGTGATCTTGTACTCTACTGCTTTGTTGAATCCTTCTGTAAGTTTCAGTACTTTTGTTGTTGAGTTTGTGGGATTTTCAATTTATGTGATTATATCATCTGCAAATAGAGATAGTTTTATTTCTTTGTCAGTTTGGATGCCTTTTCTTTCCTCATTGCTCTGGGTAGGACTTCCAATACACTATTATATCAAACCAAACCAAACTCACTGCCGTCGAGTCAGATCTGACTCATAGTGACCCATCCTTGGGTTTCCGAGGCACTATCACTATGGAAGTAGATTGCCCAACCTTCCTTCCAAGGAGTGGCTGGTGGGTTTGAACCACCTGCCTTCTGGTTAGCAGTCAAGTGCCTTAGGCACTATGCCACCAGAACTCCTACAATATTAAATAGGAGTGGTGATAAAGGGCATCTTTGTCTGGTTCCTATATGCAAGGGGAAGGTATTGAGTCTCTCTCCATTGTAAGTAATGTTGGCCATTGGTTTTGTATGTTGTTGTTGTTAGGTGCCATCAAGTTGTTTTTGATTCACAGTGACAACAGAATGAAACACTGCCCATCCTGGATCATTTTTACAATTGTTGCCATGTTTGAGCCCATCATTACAGCCACTTATGTCAATCCATCTTGTTGAGCATCCTTCCCTTTTTTGGTGACCCTCCACTTTACCCAGAATTATATGCTTCTCCAGGAACCGGTCTCTGCTGACAACATAACCAAAGTATGAGAGACAAAGTCTGGCCATTCTAGTTTCTAAGAGGCATTCTGGCTGTACTTCTTGTTTGTTATTCTAGTAGTCCATGGTATGATCAGTATTCTTCACCAACACCACAATTCAAATGCATCAGTTCTTCTGTGGTCTTCTTTATTCATTGTACAGTTCTCACATGCACATGAGGCTATTGAAAATACCATGGCTTGAATCAGGTGTACCTCAGTCTTCAAAGTTACATCTTTACTCTTAAACACTTTAAAGAGGTCTTTTGCAGCAGATTTGCTCAACTCAATATGTCATTTGATTTTTTGACTGCTGCTGCCAAAGCCATTGATTGTGATATAAATAAAATGAAATCCTTGACAACTTCTATCTTTTCTCCATTTGTCACGATGTATCTTATTGGTCCAGTTGTGAGGATTTTATTTTCCTTATGTTGAAGTGTAGTCCGTACTGAAGGCTGCAGTCTTTGCTCTTCATCAGTAAATGTTCAAGTCATCTTCACTTTCAGCAAGCAAGCTTGTGTCACCTGTATATCACAGGTTGTTAATGAGTCATCCTCCAATCCAGATGCCATGTTCTTCTTCATATAGTCACAATTCTAAAATTATTTGCTCAATATACAGATTGAATAAGTATAATGAACAGGGAAGAGGTAACTATGGGGAAGAAGTGGGAGGGGAGCTGTTGCATTGTGGTAAATTATAGTCAATGTCATGAGACAAAGTGTATGTGAGCTGCTGTATGTAAAGTGAATTTGCTCTGTAAACTTTCACCCAAATCACAATAAAAAAAAGAATAAGTATGATGAAAGGATACAACCCTGACACAC
>NW_006924584.1:14096-14564 GCF_000298275.1 Orycteropus afer afer
CCTTGTCTATGTACAGGTTCCTCATGAGAACAATTAAATGTTTTGGAATTACCATTCTTCTCAATGTTATCCACAATTTGTTATGATCCACACAGTTGAATGCATTTGAATAGTCAATAAAACACAAGTAAACATCTTTCTGGTATTTGCTTTCAGCTAAGATCCATCTGACATCAGCAATGATATCCCTAGTTCTATGTCCTCTCTCTCTCTCTCTTTTTTAAATTGTGATTTGGGTGAAAATTTACAGAGCAAATTCGCTTTCCATACAGCAGTTCACACACACTTTGTCTCATGACATTGACCACAATTTACCACGATGCAACAACTCCCCTCCCACTTCCTCATGATAGTTACCTGTTCCCTGTGTCCATCCTTCCATGCACTCCTGCCCCCTGAGCTGTCTCCTTGCACATAAGCAGCCCTTCTTTCTCCCATGATTGTTCTCTCCAAGGAGTGTATCTACCT
>NW_006924585.1:0-1130 GCF_000298275.1 Orycteropus afer afer
GAGGAGACAGGAAGAGAAGTTGGAGGAGAAGCAAGGGAAGGGGAATATAGCAGAAGAAGGGAAATAATGGAAATAGTGAGGTGGAGGGATAAGTGAGGAGAGAAGAAAAAATGGAGTATTTTGGCAAAGTACTCAATGGTATCAAAACTTCAATGCCCAAATGATGATCAATTTATCAGTTTTTCTGTTTTTCCCTAACATATCATGTTGTTGTTGTCATTAGGTGCCATCAAGTTGTCTCCAATTTATAACAACCCTATGTACAACAGAAAGAAACACTACCTGGTCATCCACCAGCCTCACAGTACTTGTTATACCTCAGCTCATTGTTTCAGCCACAGTTTCAATCCATCTTGTTGAGGGCCTTCCCCTTTTTCATTGACCCTCTACTTTACCAAGCATGATCTCCTTCTCCAGAGAATGGTGCCTGTGACAACATGACCAAAGTAGGTGAGACAAAGTCTGGCCAATGCTTCCAAGGAGCTTCACTCCTTCCAGGACAGATTTGTTAGTTCTTTTAGCAGTCCATGGTACTTTCAGCATTCGTTGCCAGCACCACAACTGAAAAGCATCAACTCTTCTTTGGTCTTCCTTATTCATTGTCCAACTTTCACACATGTATGAGGTGATTGAAAACACCGTGAGTTCAGTTTTGTGCACCTTAGTCTTCAAAGACATATCTTTGTTCTTCAGCACTTTAAAGAGGTATTTTGCAGCAGACTTGGCCAATGTAATACATAGTCTGATGTCTTGAATGCTGTTTCCACTGGTGTTGATTATGGAGCCAAGTAATATGAGGTCTTTGACCATTTCAATCTTTTCTCCATTTATTGTGATGCTGCTTATTGGTCTAGTTGAGAGGAGTTTTGTTTACTTTATATAGAAGTATAATTCATAGTGCAGACTGTAGTCTTTAAAGCTCATCAGTAAGTGCTTCAAGTCATCTTCACTTTTAGCAATCAAGGTTGTGTCATCTGACTATCACAGGTTGTTTATGAGTCTTCCTCCAATCCTGATGTCTCATTCTTCTTAATATAGTCCAGCTTCTCAGATTATTTGCTCAGAATGCAGATTGAATATGTATGATGAAAGGATACAACCCTGACACACTCCCTTCCTGATTTTAAACC
>NW_006924585.1:2165-2996 GCF_000298275.1 Orycteropus afer afer
ATCAAATCTATTCTTTAGATTCTCTAAATTCAGGTGAGATGTAATCCAGGTCCTATTTTGGCTCTCATGGACTTATTTTAACTGCTTTCAGCTTCCACTTGAACTTGCATAGGAGAGATTAATGGTCTGTTCCAGCTCCTGGCCTTGCTTTGGCTAAAGATATTGAACCTCTCCATCTCCTCTTGCCACAAATGTAGCCTATCTGATTACTGTGTCTTCCATCTGACAAAGTCCATGTGTATAGCTCCTGTTTATGTTGTTGATAAAAGGTACTTGCAAATAATAAGTCATTGGTCTTACAAAATTCTGCCATGCAACCTCCAGCATCATTTCTATCTCCAAGGCCATATTTTCCACTACTGGTGATTCTTCTTTGTTTCCAACTTTTGCAATCACCTGCAATAATCAACACATCTTGATTGCATGTTTGGTCAATTTCAGGCTGTAGAAGTTGGTAAAAATCTTCAATTTCCTCATCTTTAGCCTTGGTGGTTGGTGCATAAATTTCAATAATACTGGTACTGACTGATCTTCCATGAAAAAACTAAAATCAATTTCACTGCCAATAAGTTGAGTCTCACTCAAGAGTGACCCCTCCTTGGGTTTCTGAGGCAGAATCTCTACAGAAGTAGACTGCTCAGTCTTCCTTCCTAGGAGTGTCTGGTAGATTTGAACTGCCAGCCATCTAGTTAGCAGTCAAATGTCTTAGGCACTACCCCACCAGCTGTATGGATATTATCCTATCACTGACAGCATTGTACTGCAGTATAAATCTTGAAACATTCTTTGTGACAATGCATGTCACATCATTCCTCTTTAACTTGTCCTTCC
>NW_006924585.1:5152-6877 GCF_000298275.1 Orycteropus afer afer
CTTGAGTTTCCAAGGTGGTATCTCTACAGAAGTAGATTGCCCAATCTTCCTTCTTAGGAGTGGCTGGTGGGTTTGAACCACCAGCCTTCTGATTAGCAGTCAAATGCCTTAAGTACTGTGCCACCAGAGTTCCTTTTAATGTCTACACAAGATGTGGGAAATTATGTGATAAGCCAATCTCAGCTACTTTTAATATTTAGTAAATCTAAGACCTCAAGTTTTGAACAGTTCTGTCCAAACATCTGAAAATAGACTCAGAGAGAAATAATTTTCCTTGGTCTTAAAGGACATTGTTTTTTTCTTTCACATAATAAGTAAAACAACAATTATCAAGATGTTATCAATTTTCTTATTAACCAATAAAATTAAGTAAAACTTTTAGTTTAATAAGCATGACCAAGTCTGCAACTTATTTATTTATTTATTTGTTTGTTTGTTTGTTTGTTTGTTTTAACATTTTCCCTCAGTCTTCCCCAGAGTTGGTCAAAGCCAGAATCAGGGTAGAATTGGTGAGAGTCATATCATTTATGATAGGAGAGAATTTAGACTACACAGTGTTTTGTGTAACATAGATATAAAATGAAACTTCAAAGTCAGTTTGGCGAAATGGAATCATTCAGATTAGTGATGAACATTAAATAAATATTTAAGCATGAGATATTTAAAATGAACAGATGTTTGAGATTTTAAGATTTTATTCAATTTTATATAGGACTACTAACAAAGTCCATTAATTATTTTTAATGCTTGAAAATTTCATGACACATATAAACTCTTCTATTAAAAATAAAATGAAATAGGGCAGAAGAAAACAATTCTCAAGTGTGTGGTATAATTATTTCATTTTCTTGTTCATATCTGTATAGATTTTCCCATTGTGTTAATAATTAATTAATTAATATTTGACCAAGTACAATTATGAATTGTTTTGAAACATGTATATGATATAATTTGGGACCTTGTTGAATTTTAGGAAATATTATTGAAATAAAGCATGGTTTCTCAAAACACTCATAGTCCTTAAACTATGAGACAAGGATGCAGAGAATAAGGTTCTTACTTGGTAAAGTTTCAATAATAACTAAAAGATCAATGACATTCCAGAGGAAGAGAGACAAAGATGACATGGAATGATATAAGAACATGTTAGTAGAGATATAAGTACTTCACTTAGTCATTTAAGACAAACAAAATGCTGCTAAGAGGAATTCAGACATGACATTGAATTCCAGAGGGTAAGAAATTAAGAAATGCAGAGAACAGCATAGACTGCCCATGATGAGCAAACACAAGTATTATCACCAGACTAGGGACTTTTATTTCATTTGGAAGTAATCAGGATGCATGGAGATGGGGAAAAAAGTAATTTATATGTCATCGCTGACCTAATGTGGTTTATAACATTATCAATACCCCAGATAGAAAGTGATCCCATTTCTATAGTTCATAGGAAGTGAAAAATAGAGTCATGCAAAGTCAGAACCAACAGTTCTCTATTCACAATGAATGAAATTGCTAAGTTCTAAGGCAAAGTAGAGCCTAATAGTCACAACATTCTCAAATGTACAATAATCATGAAGATGTACTAAGACTGGCCAGCATTTGGTTTTGTTCTATTATATGTGTGATCACAATAAATCTGACTCAATGACTACAAGGAACAAAATATTAGTTGTTGGGAAAAAATGATACAAGTAACAAAAATATAGGGTAGCAAATGAGAAG
>NW_006924585.1:8232-11347 GCF_000298275.1 Orycteropus afer afer
AGAGATACCAGTGATCAGGAAGGTGCTGATCCCTAAGACACCTCCTATGATGAAGGCAAGTGTTCCTGCCACATATGTGGATGAGCAGGAAAGGGCCACCAAAGGAGGGGTATCACAGTAATATTGGTTGACCCAATTAGACTTACAGAAAGATAGTCATAATGTGAACACTGTGTGCAATAGGGAGTTCAGAATTCTGTGGCCCAGGTACTGGCTATGAGCTGGACACAGTGCCCCTTTGTCATGATGAGGGTGTAACTAAGGGGAAACAAATGGCTACATACCTGTCATAAGCCATGGCAGTGAGAAGGAAGACTTCAGTCCTTAACACAAGCACAAGGAAATAGAGCTGCAATGCACATCCAATAAATGAAATGCTTTCCTTCTTGGTCAAGAGGTTCTCAAGCATTTTAGGAACAGTAGCTGATGGGCAAAAAAATGTCTAAGAGGGACAGACTGGCCAAAAAATAATACATGGGCGTGTGCAGCTTCTTTTCAATCCCAATGGCAAGGAGAATGGTCCCATTGCCCAGCAAGGTGAACTGAGAGATGACAGCAAAGACCACAAAGAGAGGGTAACACACCTCAGGGAGGTCAGAAACCCTATGAAGATAAACTCTGTGATGGTGGTTAAATTGTAGACATCCATCTCATCTCTCCACAAGGCTCTCCCTGGAAGGAATGAAATGGACAGACACAGGTTAGACTCAAAAAACTCAAGAAGCCTAGTTGTGAGTAATATTTGGGAATGGGGGTGTGTGTGTGTGTGATTGATGATGGATTGTGCTAGCCTTATTTTAAATGAGATTTCAAACATTGCAATCACTTCATGCATGATAATTCTTAGACTCTTTAACCTAATATCCTTAACAAGCATCATTTACAATTCCACCTTCTTAAAAAAGTCATTGTTGAACCTTAAATAGTATAGATTTCACAATTCAGTGAAAGCTAATAGTGAAGATCTCAGCCCGGCTTAGGTACCAAAGTCCAGCCTCAGCTGTGGGTCTCTGAAGGGAGTGGTGATGTCGGCGAGATGAAGGAGACACACTCACACAAGATGAAGATGTGGCCCACATAATGAGGTGACCTTCTTTATTTTATACTATATTGCAGATTACATCAGATAATAACAAAGTAAAATGACAAACCCACAATTCCGGGTACATCTTGAATCAGTTCATGGCTGTGGGCTATTAACTTTCAAAACTTATAAAACTATTATTGAACTTATAAACTAGACTTATGTCTTATCTTACCTAACTTATCTATCATTAACATTATGTGAGTAAAATGTGCCAGACTATGAGGTTAACTAAGGCATGAAAAAATGGCCAGGATGAAGAAAACAACATGGGGCCAGAACATGTGACCCAACCTTGTGGTTGGCACCATTCTCTGAATTACCACCAGCCTGGGGGTGCAGATGGGTCTATATAGTCCAACAACATATACTTGTGGCCTTTTAGTTTCTTAAACTAAATTAACTGTTCCATTGCTTGATTAGAGTATATCTCTGTGCAATAGTTTTACACCTAGGCCCTGATCATTTTAATCTCTCTAAGAAAGGGAAAGAGTTAAAAGGAACTCTTTTTCCATCTTACCCACACCATTCTTTTACCTTCTATGTATGCCCCAGTATAAGGAAGAGGAAGGTCAGGCCATCGGGAAGGTTTAGGCACCCCTCCCCAAGGAGGATACCAAAGTCTACCATTAATTCTATAAGCTACATTAGGAGGAGGCTTAACTGTAGGAGGCAGCCACTTAGGCCAAGGTTTCTTCCTATCAGGAGTAATCCCTTTTCTATGTTGTGCTGCAGGGGTTGGTATTGTAGGAGGTTGAGTAGCCATGAGATCTTTCCACCAATGTGAATTCTTAATGTCTTTAGGATTCCCAGGGGCCTTTCCCAGCTCTGGCTCATCATGGGGATTTCTAGGAAAACCGAGGTTTTTGGAATTGGAAATCAGAGAGTCATCTGGAAGGCAGCCTGATTCATGGGAAACATGAAAATCAGTATTGGACCTTCTGGGAAGAACCAGAAGGAGCATGATCACCATAAAGATTATTGTAGCAATTAAGATAATGGACCAGAATACAATCGAAAGTAAAAGTGCAATTGGCTTTTGCCCAAGACTCTTGACAGCTGGAGCTTTGTCAAGCAGCAGTCACAGAGGTCTGGGCATCACCACTTAGGTATTTGATTTCTCCTTGTAAGATCTCAATGTTTATAGTTTTGTGTACTATCACAATTCAAAATACCCTGAAGGTACAAGCTGTGTCTTATCCCTTGATATATGTTAATAACTGCTAGCAACTAGCAGATACAAGGTAAAAGGTAGATATATAAATTTTGAGTGCAGGAATGACTGAACAGTGTGTTATATGCTCAGAATATGTATTTTTCCATACCTTCAAAATCATAATGATTTAAATATGAATATTGTTTTGTCATTTTATAAACTATTAAAATATTCATTTTATAACATAACATTTATATTTTACATTAAAGTTTATATTTTGTCTATGAAACTCAGTTGATCATATCTGAAGGTAATCAAACAAGAAAAAGACATGCATATATATTCAACTCACTTATCCCTAAAAATTTACATTTTTACCACTTGTTCAAGAATACCTAAGAAAATATGTGATTTCAAAAATTTTATGTGCTTCATCATATATAACACATATTTAGTCTTTTTATTTTTCTAATTACATTTGAATGTAACTAAATAGCTCAAATACTACATTCCAATGACTAAAAAAAATACTGAAAGGCTATAAATCAGTATTTCTGTGGATTTTTTTTTCTATGTCAGATTAAAAACTAATTTACTTATTCTTTGATATCACAAGTGGATGACAGATAATTCTACAAGAACATATGGTTAGAAACTAAAATGAAAAACTCACATTCTATAACTATTCTATTTGTGTTGCCTAAAGGAAACTGGGAATGATTTCTCGACTCATAAAATGTGTGATATAAATAACATAAAGTATCCATAATAATTTCCTATACAAATGGAAATATATTATTTTCTATCAACTTTTGTTTCCTGAACTATTTAATGAAACCACTGATAAGACCTAGGTTGTTGTTGTTAGTGCTGTG
>NW_006924585.1:12954-13405 GCF_000298275.1 Orycteropus afer afer
ATCTCACATATTTGTCCATCTAATTAGAAAAATAAGAGCCAGGTTTTTATTAATATAAGTTGTTGAGGACAATAACTTTCCTTATTAACCCAATGAATCCATACTCATTTATAGAAAATCAGAAAAGTGCATATAAAATTTGATCTTTCTATCTGCTTCATAGATCATTTCTTGTAAATTTAAGCATATGAAGACTATAATACATACTGTGTTCAGATTTTATTATCACCTTAGGCAAAGAAGTAATGAGAAAGTAGTACAAGATCCTAAAAATTATCTGGATACAGAGAATATTCCTTTTTTTTCCCTCTCTCTCTAATTTCTTTCTTTTGCATGTGGTCAATGCAAACATACCATGTACAAAGATTTTGTTTATAGCAATTAGGTATTTCAACTCTGTACTATATACAGAAAAGGAAAATTAGTTAATTAAGCCAAATCATCACAGATA
>NW_006924586.1:0-964 GCF_000298275.1 Orycteropus afer afer
GTAATAACATATCTGACAAGGGACTTATCTCTAGAATTTATAGAAAACTCCAACACCTCGATAACAAAAAGACAAACAATCCAATTAAAAAATGGACACAAGACATGAATAGACACTTCACCAAGGAGGATATTCAAGCGGCCAACAAATATATGAAGAAATGCTCACAATCGTTAGCTATTAGAGAAATGCAAATCAAAACAAAAATGAGATATCATCTTGCTCCAGCACTAGTAGCAAAATTCAACAAGACAGAAAATAACAAATGCTGGCAAGGTTGTAGAGAGATTAGTACTCTCATTCATACACTGCTGGTGGGACTGTAAAATGGTACAACTATTGTGGAAAGCAGTATGGTTATTCCTTCAACAGTTGGAACTAGAAATACCATTTGACCCAGCCATTCCATTACTAGGTATATACCCTAAAGAAGTGACAGCCATGACAAGAACAGATATATGTACTCCCATGTTCATCACAGCATTATTTACAATAGCCAAAAGATGGAAACAACCTAGGTGTCCATCAACTGAGAAATGGATAACCAAACTATGGTATGTGCACACAATTGAATACTATGGAATGCTAAACAATAATGTAGAATCTACAAAACACCGCATAACATGGATGAACTTGGAGGACATTATGCTGAGTGAAATAAGTCAATCACAAAAGGACAAATATTGTATTAGTCGGTTACTGTAAAAGTCAAGGAAAAGTTTATCTATGGAAGGAAATTTTCTTTATTGGTTACCAGGGGTAGGAGGGAAGGGGAGGGAACACTTAGGTAGATAGAGATAAGTATTGATTTGGGTGATGAGAAGGGCAATGTTCCAAATGTGTGTGACCAATATGGCAACATTGAGGAAGAGAAAGACATAGAGAGGTTCATGGGAGGTACAGACAACAAATATGAACCCTTTTGCACATACAGTACTGTGTTGTCAGTGAAGGCAAACATGGG
>NW_006924586.1:2079-6474 GCF_000298275.1 Orycteropus afer afer
CAGTGCCGAGTGAAAACAAGATGTTATAACCTTGGTAGCAGGTTTCACATGCATTTTTAACTGGTCACCAGGGGAGAAAAATAGATATTGAACAAATAATCAACACAGAATCAAACTTAGAAATAGCTAGTTCCTAAGACATTTGACTGCTGGTGGTAGTTCATACCCACTAGCCACTCCTTGGAGGGAAGACTGGGCAATCTACTTCCATAGAGATACCACCTTGAAAACCCAAGAAGGGGTTGCTATGAGTCGAATCTACTCGATGGCAGTGCGTTTTGTTTTGTTTTTTGGTTATATAGACTCAGTTTGATATTGACAAAACATTGGCTGAAGAATCTCATGTTGGTAACTCTCAAAACTACACAAATTGACCCAGTTAAAATTACACACAAAATAAAACTCACAAAGGCAAGAAAAAAAAATACATGCAGCAAAATTTATTATTGACTTTAAAAATTGGCTAAAGAATCAAATCTTCTTGTCAAAAATTGCACCTACTAAAACTGACTCAGGAAAATTAGGCTTGGTAGAAAATGACTGCAAAGGACAACCCAAATTGCAGAAACTAAGACAGAAATTTTAATATGGGTGCAAAATGTGATCATTGAATTAGATCTAAATTATTTCAGTAAAACAAAATCTTGAAAAGTATGTAACAGTGCAATAAGAAATTTCATCAAAGAATTCAATTAACTCAGCAACATTGTCTCCAGAAAATAATTTCTTGATGATATTTTTAGCAATGTTGGAATAATTCTGATGGAAATATTTTTATTCATTCAAGGAAAATGTCCCCAGGGTCAAAACTACCAAGAAGAAAACCCTGTGTCATTGTAGGATTACTCTGGCAGCCCCTTTTGGCTTTTGGGGAGCCTTTCCAGTTTTAATTCTCCAGATGAGAAATGTAAAAAGTGAGAAGACTAGTATGGTGCAGTGGATTACTCAGTATAGCATTTCCAGCCATAGTCCTTGTGACTCCCAGCAGATTACTCGTTGGGGCCATGCAAATAAGGTGTATGGAACTCTGATGGTGGGATTGGTTAGTTTTGTCATTCTGCTAGGTTTAAAATGAGCCCTCCTACTGGTTGTAGCTGTATATTGACAAAGAGCTTCCAGAAATATAAGGTGGATTCAGAAGAGGATGGGGAATGAGGGGTATCATTGCTGATGTCAGATGGATCTTAGTTCAAAGCAAAGAATACCAGAAAGATGTTTACTTGTGTTTTATTGATTATGCAAAAGCATTTGATTGTGTAGATCATAACAAATCGTGGATAACATTGAGAAGAAGGGGAATTCCAGAACATTTAATTGTGTTCATGAGGAACCTGCACATAGACCAGGAGGCTGTCGTTTGAACAGAAAAAGGGAACACTGCACAGTTTAAAATCAAGAAGGGAGTGCATCAGGTTCTTTCCTTTCACCATACTTATTCAATCTATATGCTGAGCAAATAATCCAAGAAGCTGGACTATATGAAGAAAAACATGGCATCAGGATTGGAGGAAGAATCATTAACAACCTGAGATATGCTGAGGACACAACTTTGTTTGCTGAAAGTAAGGATGACTTGAGGCACTTACTGATGAAGATTGAAGAATACAGTCTGCCATATGGCTTACATCTCAATATAAAGAAAACAAAAATCCTCACAACCTGTAAGTGGCATTACAATAAATGGAGAAAAGATTGAAATTGTCAAAGACTTCACATTGCTTGGTTCTACAATCGATGCCAATGAAAGCAGCAGTCAGGACATCAGATGATGTACAGCACTGAGCAAATTGGCTGCAAAGGACCTCTTTCAAGTGCTGAAGAGCAAAAATATCTCCTTGAGGACTAAGGTGTGCCTGATACAAGACATGGTATTTTCAACTGCCTCACATGCATGTGAGAGCTGGACAATGAATAAGAAAGACCGAAGAAGAATTGATGCTTTTGAGCTGTGGTGTAGGTGAAGAATGCTGAAAGTACCATGGACTGCTAAAAGAACTAACAGGCCTGTCCCGGAGGAAGTGCAGCCAGAATGCTCCTTGGAGGTAAGAATGACCAGACTTCGTCTCACATACTTTGGTCATGTTGTCAGAAGGGACCATTCCCTAGGAAGGATGTCATGCTTGGTAAGGTGGAGGGTCAACGAAAGAGGGGAAGACCCTCAACAAGATGGACTGACATGGTGGCTGTGATGATGGGCTCAAGTATAGCAATCATGGAGCTGGCTCAGGATCGGGCGGTGTTTCCTTTTGCTGTGCATAGGGTCGCTATGAATTGGAGGTGACTCAACGGCACCTAACAACAGAGGCAGAAGGGGAGATCTCACTGCCATCAAGAGATAAGAGCTGGAGTTGGAGTAGACCACATCCTTGCCCCTAAGATCCCTGTGCTGGACCTCCTTGGCAGAGATGTCCCAGCAGAGATACCCTGCTGAAAGATGGCAGCCGTGGAACCAAGAGGCTTGAGACAGAGCTTGCCTGGCCCACAGAGCAAGAAAGCTGAGTGCCTTTGGCCAGAAGTCTTGCTGGCGGAGTGGGGAGTACATAGATGTACCCATTGACAGAGCTAAAAGAGCTTTGTAACACTTGCCTGAGCTGGGCAGAGGCCAGGCCAAGAGGTCATGGACGAGAGAGGCATTCCTGAGGGCACAGCAGAGGGGAGACTGTCCCGATCAAAGAATTGTATCCTGAGTGTGTTCCTGAACCTGAATTGTAGCCTATTACTTCCCTAATAAACTCCATAGTCATGAGTACTGAGCTCTGTGTGGCCATTGCAATGAATTATTGAGCCCAGCAGAGAACTAATGAATACTGTGGGAAGGATGGTTGGTGTCAGAGCTGTTAGAAAGTCTGGAGGGTGGTGACATGTCAGTCCTCAGGAATAAGGCTTGGACTGTTGATAGTGACTTTCCTTCCCCCTCTTCAGGTTGGAAGAGGTCAGAAGACATCACCCTCGTGTCCTTTTTGCAACTAGGAAAAGAAGATTTTTAAGAATTTCTCTGCAATAGGAATCAAAACCTCCTTTAAGTTAGTAAAAATCTTAGTTGCTTTTTACTTTATATTTGCTGTTAAACCAAAACCAGTTGTTACTGAGTCAGCACTGACTTATGGCCACTCCATCTGTGTCAGAGTAAAACTGTGCTCCATAGAGTTGTCAATGTCTGCATTTTTCGAAGTAGATGTCAATCTTCTCTTTCAAGGGACGTCTGGAGGAGCTCAAACCTCCAACCTTTGGGTTAATAGTTGAGCACATTATCCATCTGCACTTCCCAAGAACTTTTAGGACTATTTGTTTGAGTGCAATTCCATTGGGGTTCTTGGCTGTAACACAAGTCAGTGGAAGTAATCATAATCATAATCATAATAATAATATAAAGTAAAGTAGGCTTATATTAATTTATATACGACAAAACCTTTAAAGATAATGAAATTTTAAACTTTTCTCCTCCCAAGTCATTTATAATAATGACACCCTAAGAATATTCATTGTATGTATCCTATAGATTTTTACTAATGCCACATAATCCCAAAGATACAGATTTTACACACTATGCAACACTAAATAATAATGTAGAATCTGCAAAATACTGCATAACATGGATGAACGTGGAGGACATTATGCTGAGTGAAATAAGTCAAACACAGAAAGACAAATATTGTATTAGTTCATTATTATAAAAAGTCAAGGAAAGCTTTATATATGGAAGGAAATTTTGTTGGTTACCAGGGGTAGGAGGGAAGGGGAGGAAAACACGCAAAAAAAAAAAAAAAAAAAGGCATTCACCCAAAGATATAGATTTTCCATCTGAAAAGAATATGCCAATGTTTCAAGTCCCAGCGTATGGTCAGAGACAATAAGTTTCAAATCCTCGAGTCTCCATGACTCTTCTCCTACTTCTGTCTCTCAAAGCCTGAATATAAAATTTCTGGTCCCAAAGCCAGGTTCCTGAAGATAGAATTTCTGTTACCATTACACTGAAAGGAGGACTGAGAAATTAAACCTTGGCCACTAGCAATGTTCACAACTGGACTACTGAAGCACTCTCCACACCTTTGTCCTCCTGGCAAATGCCTAGTCATGCCTTAAAATTCTGCTTGGGTATCACCTTCTGTCTTTTAATAATTGGAACATGGAATATACGATGTATGAATCTAGGAAAATTGGAGTTGTCAAAAATGAAATGGAACACACAAAGATTGAAATCCTAGGCATTATGAGCTGGAATGGACTGGTTTGGGCCATTTTCAATCAGACAAACATATGATCTACTATGCCGGGAATGACAAACTGAAGAGGAATGGTGTGACATTCATCACCACAAAGGATGATTCAAGATCTGTCCTGAAGTACAATGCTGTCAGTAATAGGATAATATCCATATGTCTCCAAGGAAAACCC